>NW_025349698.1:0-6291 GCF_016433145.1 Gracilinanus agilis
GAGAGAGAGAGAGAGAGAGAGAGAGAGAATAAGGGTTAGAAAAATAAAGACAGTATTTGGATCCATGGAATTGAGGAGGTTTCTGGGCAAAAGTGGAGAGAGACCAGTGGAGAGGGCTCAAGGTAGATTCTTGGAGCAAACTCACGGGAGGGGTAAGGAATACATAGTGCCCTGGTAGAGAGATGAGAAAACGATTGACAAGGATAGCTAGAAAGAGACCCATGAGAGAGGAGTGTGGCAGAGGCCTATGAAGGAAAAGGTAGTTAGATGTGTTCAATCCTGGGAAGCCAATTCTTGTAGTCCCAGGGGGCTGCCTGTTTGATGATTACATTAAAATTCCAGCTATCACCCCCTCCTTGCACCATAGAGGGCATCGCTCAACAACAACAACAAATATGTGTATAAAAATGATGTCTTCCTTGTTTCTATTTATCGGTTCTTTCTCTGAAAGTGCACATTCTGACGCAGTCTACGATACTCTCTTGGTTCCACTCATTTCTCTTTTCATGATTTCATGTAGGTCTTTCCAGGTTTTTTTTTAATTAAGCCACTCAAAGCCATTGGCTTCTTAGGATGCATTGGTGAAGTCTCTCTTGAGTGTTAGCTCCAAGTGCTGAGATTCTTTCAAGATTTAGGAAGACAGCTGAGCTACTTTTAGGAAACACATTTTCTTTACATCAAGCTGTCAGACTAAATTTCGGGGGCTAATAGTCCATTGCTACCCCATTACAAACCCACCAAAAAGCAATGAAGAAACTAGAGTTACTAGAGAAAGTAGAACACTCTGGAGCCTGCTTGGGAGATACCTTGTCAAGGAGTTACTTGACACTCCGGTGAGGTCCACGTTGACCACTCAGCTCACCTTTGACTAAGAGATTTTGTAATTACACTTAAATAATATGGAACTAAAAGAAGAAAACATAAATAACATTTTGGGGCAAACATAAAGGGACCCATCTGGGCCATGATATTGGCGTGGCCCATTAATCAGTGGACAAATATTTTATTAATCTCCTGTTATGTTCCAGGCACTTTATAGGGAATACAAAGAAAGAAAAAAAAACAGTCACCCTCGGGGAACTTATATTAAATGTATCCTGATTTGCAAAAGGGCAGTTAATAACTCCAAATCGAATCTTGTTAGGGAATATTATGGGGAAGGCACGATAAGATAATTCTGTTTTGCTATGTTTTAAACCACTACGGTCTGACCTTTTGAAAGTCTTCGTGTTTTGCATCTCATATGTTTGGCCTTAACAGAAGATGATATCAAAGTTCCAACAAAGTTGATTCAATTGTTCCTAAGTAATGTGCATGAGGGGGAAAAAATCTCCCACCACCATGTTTTTCTGTCTAAAAGAGACTATTTTAGTACTTAATAGCTCCGAATTCGTTGAAACTGTGAGTCAGTCACACACAAGTGCGTAACCATTTATGCATAAAAAGTAAATAATGAAAATAGACTTAGAGAAGAGAAAAATTGCTCTGTATTTTTCTACCCTCTGTGAAGTAGCTGCTGATCTCTTTTTCACGGTGCCTAACCTAGATAACCGATTTTCTCCGCTTATCCTTTTCCATATCTTTGAATCAAGTGGACATGAGGATAAGAACATGCCTACTCTGAGACATAGTAAGGGCATTTATGAAGATGTCTGTGGCATGATAGAAAAAGTCAGGAGAATTAGGAGAGCAGCTTTGGCTGCCTTCCAGCTCCAGGGTCTGAATCCAGGATAGTCTGGGATCCTACCTTTTTCTTCCTGTTCTTCTCTTTCAGTTGTCCTGTTCTTACTCTGCTCTCCCTACAGCTCTTGTCTTCACCTCCTCTGCTCTCCTTACTTTGATTCGTAAAATCAGAATGTTAAAAGGCAGGAAAGGGAACTTAGTGACCATTTAGTACTCTTAGGTCTGATCAAGAAATCCCATTTCCAGAAAAGATCATCCAACCTCTGCTTCCTCACTTCCAATGAGGGGTAGCCCCCAAGCTCCCCAGGTATCTCACCCTACTTTGGAATAACTCATGAGTAGAAGACCTGAGCTTAAATATCTGTGACTTTGGGGGAGTTATTTTAAACTTTATCGCCCTCAGTTTCTTCATTTGTAAACAAGGGGGTTATATTACAGGGTCTCTGGTGTCCCCTTTAGTTCTTAAACCTATGGCCCTAATTGTTAGGAATCTTTTCCTGACTTTAGGCTTAAATCTACCCCTTTATGACTTTCCTTCATCCTCCTAGTTCTTCCCTTTGGGACCAAGCAGAATAGGAAAACCCCATCATCGATAGCCTATAAACCTACAAATTGTACAGTCCTTGAAGAAGCTCTTGAAGAAAACTGTTAGATTTCCCCTAAAACTTGCTTTTCCCCAGGCAAAATATCTTCAGTTCTTTCAGCTCAGCTTTTTATGATGTTGTGTCCCTTTCTCTTATCATCTTGGCAAGCCTTCTATGGATACAGCCCATGTTATCTGTGTGTTTCTTATTCTGGCAAAGAGTAAAAGGAAAGAAATTGGAGTTAGACATGACCAACCTTGAGTGATTACTGTTCCCTTTGGAAGTGAGAAAGACTCTTTTTTGTAGAGAGAAAGACTCAGTTTTCATTTTAGAGGAAATGAAAACTGAGTCTTTCTCTCTGGGACGGTCAAATGCAGGTCAGCACTTGTTATGCAGTTTACCTTCCTAAGAGTCATGCAAAGTCCTGAGATGTTGAGTGACTTGCCCAGAGTCACTCAGTCAACATGTTCCTGAGGTGAGACTTGAACCCATGTCTTTTCCCCAGGTCAGCTCTCTCTCCACTACTAAATTCCGTTGCCTCTTTACCTTTGGCAATACTTAAAGAGCATCTCTTTAATAATATGCCCTGGGATTTTATCAGGAATAGAATGACAGCTTGCTTGGGCTAGAGGATGAATGATTCTGATGGGTATTTTTTGAAAATCAAGTCTTTGCCCTTTGCTAGTTCAGCTACTCCTTTTCCATTCATATATATATATATATATATATATATATATATGCAATTTCCCCCCTAATATCTTAAAAATCTTGTAGAACAGCTCAGCTATCCTGTGGTCTGGTTATTTTAATCCCTCAGATTAAAATTTATCTGGGCTACATGTCTTGATCTCATGGAGGACACCCAGCTCAGTGTTTTCTTCCTATCTCTTCTCTTAATTTTTGACTCCTTGTTAAAGTCTTTTGTTTCATTTCTCCTAGTTTAAGGATATACCTCTGCAATAAAAAACAAGCAAGATAGTTCAGCCTCCCTCCCTCCACCCAGTTATCCTTTGTCATCATTTCTGGTTCTGGCCAATGGTTCTATTCCCATTTTGATTCTCCTTTAGATCCAAACATAACAGTTCTTTCCTGATTTTTTTCATGGTTAGCATTCATTCATATCTTCCATTCATTCTAACCCTGAGCCCATCTGAAGCAATCCTTAAAATTCTGGCTTACTCCTTTTGATTCATTCTCAGTTACTTTCCCCTGCTCCTATTTTCTATGCATTTAACATTTTTCATTGGTTTGTGAATTCCCTATGCAGCCACATCAGTTTCTTTGGATGGCTTCCATTTTTCTTTCTCATAATGATTTCTTATGGTTGGGTAATAATCCTCACCAATAATAGACCTAACAGTCTACCTATTTATTGCCTAAATCCTTTGAAATCTGTTCCACCCAAATCGAGGGCCCATGGCAGGGACTCTGTGTATCTCACAGACATTACACATTCTTCGCAGGTCACGGCAAAGTTTCCTTGTCCTCCATCGTTTCTCGAAGTCAGAGCTTCAGTCCTTTCTCTTATTCTTGGTATCCCTGTTGGTTCACTTCATGGATAAATGTTGTGATCAACTGCCAGCTACATCTGTTCCATGTGCCCAGGGCTCCGTTGCTAGTGATTTATGAGTGAGACTTAATTTATTTAGGGAAGACGCCCTGCCTTTTTTGTGCTATATGACGTCGTATATCCAGCTGTCTTTATTGGATGGCTGGTCCATTTTTGCCTTGTCCTAATTCTGGCATAAGCAAACGGAGGCCAAGGAGGGAGATCTCTGTTAATGGAGGCTGAGTTAGATGGAGCTCTGTGTGAAAGCAGAGGAATAGATTATTTTATCGATCCCTCAATCAATGAACAGGCATTTATTAAGCACCTGTTATATGCTCGTTGCCGGCAGTACAGATTCTACTTACCCAACTCAGAAGTCTGTTATTTGGCAGATCAGGAACCTGTGTTTCAGTAAAGGGCAAGACTAGAAAGTTGTCCCTTTGCTTATCGACCCTCCGCCTTCCACAGGGAGTCAGTCTGTTCACTACAAAGATTACTCTCCTGATCATACTCATCAAATGGAGAGCTAGAAGGGACCTTAGAGGGAATAACCCATTGTGCAGGGCAGTAAACTGAGGTCTAAAGAGATTGGTGATCCCCGAGGTCCCTCAGGGAGAGTTAGGACTCCAGGTTTTGTGACTCCAAACCCGGGACCCTGAACCTCCCCACCTCCCCTGAAGAGATTCTGACTGGGAGGTCCCCGTGGGATGATCTCGCTGGTCCTTTGTCTTTCTTAGATGCATTAACTTTATACTCTTTTGCCATCTGCTGTCGTGTACCTCCCCCCCCCCCCCCCATGCTTCTTCTGTATTAAGGAAACTGTTGCGAGGCAGAATTTCAGGATTTGACAGATGCAGAGCTGTTGAAGCCATCTCCAAGTCTGAATTGCTACCCACTTACCATAATGATTCTGAATAGAAAGAGATTTTCCCCAAATCAGTCTCTCGTTCAGAAAATAAACCATTTTAAAAGCCTGCGGATCATCCTGGGAGCTGAGCAGGAGCCGCTTTCTTTTCACAACAGAGAGAAAAGTGCCCAGAGAGGGAGTGGCTCTGTCAGTGGGGGCCCCCCAGGAGTCTCCAAACAGCGTCCTGGCCAAACCAAAGCTGGTGACATCACGAGCCCAGCAGGGTCCAGCACTCTGCCGGACTCAGCAGAGCTAGCCAGAGGAGAACCGGGAAATTAGACCAGGTGAACTGATAGCTCATAGATTTCTTTGAAACAACAACCTTGCAATCTCTTAAACAAAGCAAATCAGAAATTCCCCTGCAATTTAAGAGTCTCAAAGCATTGAGATTGTGACTGAAGTTGTGACTCGTCCAAGGTCACCAGAATGAGTCAGAGGCAGGACTTGATTGTAGATCTTCCTGACTCTGAGGTCACCTATCTATGATTCAGCTCCTAAAATCTAAGCTCAAGGCTCCATTTTATTATTGGCATCCTGGTGAAGCAGAGAGCTGGGCTTGAGGACAGGAGGACCTGGGTTCCAATCCTGTTTCTCAAGCTCACTAGTTTGTGACCAGAGGCAAACTCTTTGGAATCTTTGACTTCCCTTATTCAGGAAACTTAAGAGCAAGAATGGTCCGGGGGGAGAAAACATGGCCTCTGGAGTGGTAGGCAAATTGCCCTTCTGTCACTTACTTCCCTGGTTACCTTGAACAGTTATTTAATCTTCCTCGATCGACTTCCCTCATCTGTATCATCCCTACATCCCTACATCCCCATCATCCAGTGAGAGGAGTTAGGCGAGGTGGCCCCGTAAGGCCTTCCCTCTAAGACTCGTCCTTCAAGGTTTCACTCTGTGTTGATGGAAGGAGTTCTCACACCAGGAGTGCCTTGTACTAAGGAAACTATGGCTTCTTTGCATATTTGGGTATTTCATTATAATGAGGGGCTTGGCCATGAGAGCTCTTTGCAAGAGTTGGCCTCCACCAGAGACTTGTTCCACTCATTCAGGAGATTAATTTTTCAGGATCTAATTTTATTCAAGGATTAGCTGGAATGCTGCCAGGATGTTATGGCCAGATGAAAGAGGTGCTGCCTTGGGGCCTCGGACTAATCAGCAGCTTGCCTGGCTGTTGCTGGGAGGGAGACATCAAGAAGAAAAGGAATGCCCCCAGAGGAAGCATGTGCTGGCTGATTCCGAAGGCACATTTCCTGCGGAGCTCCCAACCCAGGGCAGCCCATGGCAGGTTTATGTTCTCTGAGGATGAAATATAGGTATCAGCCCCCACTAAACTGTGGGGCGAAGCAGGCCATCCACATAGAGCAAGAGCCCTTAAGAGTTGGGAAAAGATAAAAACAACCTAAATATTGCCCAAAGGAAGGAAGAGGTCTGGAAACCTTATGGTTTGGGCCCTTGGCTTGTGAAGCCAGCCATGAGCATACAAGCCTTCCTGGTTGAGGGGGTTTCAAGGTCCTGTGTATTTATGCCATTAACTCTTTCTCTTTCCCCTTCCTTCCTTCCTTCCTTCC
>NW_025349699.1:0-4281 GCF_016433145.1 Gracilinanus agilis
TTAGAAGCTCCTGGAGGAAAGATATTCTTTGGCTTTGCCTTTGCAGCCTCAGTACCTTGGATAGTATTTAAGCATATAATAGGTGCTTAATAAATGCTTGATCATTATTTGGCTTTTATAGATGAGTGTGAAGTGTAAATCTTGACCCCAAAACATTTTATATCCATTGAACTGTTACATCTTGACAATTCGACCTCCATGATTTATCTCTGAGAAAAATTCCCAATTAAGGCCCCAAAGATGAAAGACCGAAAATACAGTGAAATGTAATGTTCTGGGATCAAGGCTGGAAAAGGAGGAGGAATGGAGAACAAATTGGCTGAGTGGCCTAATTTAGAGCTGAAAGAGGAGAATTGTGAAATCTGTTCAGACAGGCTATTTTATTACAGAAGCAGGACTTTCCTTGACTCCTGGCTTAGACATACCTCTTGATGTTAAAGATGGCAAATAAAGATGGGTGACTGGGATTTTTCTTAACCCAATCTGGGCTGATGTTCTTCTTAAGTTCAGAGACCACGATGGCTGCTCTCTGTCTTAGCCAGTTGAAAACCACTCTGACTTCACTTAAAAGGTAACAGGTTTATTATAAAATGTTGTTTAGGAAAGGGTAAGGTGTGTGGACTGAGGATTCCCTACTCTTAATCAATTCTACCTTTCTCCCATCATCTGATTCTGCAAAGAATCGCTTCTGTCTTTAGGCAGGCTAAGGCTACTCTTCCTTCCTTTCCGTCTCAGTTTTTCTCTGGCTATCTGACTAATCTAGAGTAAGCCCACATTGAATATAGTCCTAGTGAAAATCACAGATGTTATCAGAGTCATGTACAGGTGCCAGGAGTGACCTAGCTACCTAGGTGAAACTAATGCCCACCAAAGGCAACTAAGCAGTTCAGGTCAGTTTCTGGTAATTCCTGCTTGAGACTTCTCCAGGTGTTAAATCAGAGTATGAGACCAAAAGATGTTCTGGAAATGGCTGGTTTCTCTCAGTAACCAGTTGAAGTTCAATAGGAGGAAAGAGCTGGGTTTTGGAGATGTTTCCTTCTCCAGAGTTCAAACCCAACTCCTTGATGGCAGTTATTTCCTCAGAATTCTAACCCAGGATTCTGAGATCCTCCCCTGCCCTTCCTGGTTCTCTTCATTCCATCCGCTCTATATTTCCATTCCAGTTCATTTCTTTCTCCCCAAATTTCCACTTATCAATGATGACCTTGTTCCCTAATGGTGACTCTTCCTTTCCTTCACTTATCGAAAAGCTTCAAGATGCTCCACATGCTCTTTGATTCCCCTTGCCCCTTTCAAATCCATGTTCTGACAATTACCTTGACCATCTCATTGCAATCCTGTTATTGTGATGTCCCTCCAGATCTACCTTGCCGTCTTTCTCCGTCATGTTGGCATTTAATTCTCATATTTGTTCCCATGAAATTTGAATCCCAATGGTGATGAGCTCTCTTACACTATATCCTAATATTTAGAAAATTAACCATTATTTAAAAATTTTAAAAAAATTTGACCTGTTTAGTTAATTCTCTTTATATTCCTTTGCAATGTTACTTTCTACAAATCATAAAGGGATACTATGTTTTAATGAAAAAGCTTTTGTTTTTGTTTCATGTAGAGGGGCAGGCATATTTCCAGGAATTTTTCACTTCTCTGGCTTTTTACCCTAACACAGATAAACCATAAACTTCATTACCTGAGAGAGTCTAGATTCCTGTTTCCAATATGTATTTCAAAGGTCTGTTTCACTAGGATCAGGGAATGAATGGATTTATTTCAGTCAATGGAAGTAAACAGAAAGAAAATACTCATTTAATAATTTTTCTGATTGGTATAATTTATGTTGTTTTCCATACAATATTAAATTGACCTAACTTCATAAATTTAAATACAACTGCAACTTATGAATACTTTTGGGAATATATTATTAGTTCTGTTTTACAATTAATTAATATGTTGAATCCAGATTCTTCAATAATATTGGTATATCATTTACATTTTCTATTTGACAATGATATGAAAAGGGATAATAATATCCTTGGATATTGGTCTTGTATGTTTTCTTTTATTGGAGCCCATTATTGAGACCTAAGTGACCTTTGTTTCTTTAACTTCCTCCCTTTTGCTAAATGAAATTGTTAGGGTTTGCTTTAACTCCAGCCTGGGTCAACATACCTGTGAAATAGATAGATGGGAATAACAAGTAAACACAAAAGGGACCACTCCAACAAACCCACAAGTGATAGGACACACAAGATAACCTACACAAGGGATGTGGGAAATGAGTAATGGGCAAAGTACACACTTGGGTTGGTAATGGCAGTTGACAGTTTATTGGTCACCAGCCTAGCCAGGGAAACTCAGGTTTTGGAAGGTGTCTAACAGTGGGCTCTTTCTTGGGGTAGAGGAAGACAGAGGAAGTAAATAAAAACAGTTTTAATAATGAGTTTTAGGGTTGGAGATATAGGAAAAGGTCACACTAAAACTAGGTATCTATGGACAGACTCCAGGAAAGGTGGGACAAACTCTACTCTGGGCTAACACAGGCTGTCAGGTCCAGCTTGGCAGGTTAGAAGGGGAAATGGATGTCTTACACCTGGGTCCTCCTCGGCTCTAGCGATGATCTAAGGTTTTCCAGGAACACAGGTCCACAGCAAGTAAAATCCACAAAGAGATGAAGACAAGGAGCTGAACCAGTCTGGATGTCCACCATCCAGAGCTAAGTTCACTGCTCAGACCTGAACGTCCACAGGATAGATGTTTCTTGTAGGAGACAAATCTATTTTCCTGGGCTCTTCACTGGAGACAATTAAAACCAGCATCTAACTGCCTCAGCGATACCAGAATCACTCTCAGGAAAAAGACTTCCTTCCTTCTCACTATTCCATGATTGGAACCCTCCAGCACTTGCCTGGCAGGTCTGGCTGCTATTTTATACTAAATGTCTAAAATCCTAATTTTCCTCATAACGCCTGCAAGCCCAGAACTGAAAGAATGCCACATTAAACTATGAGCTCTATGTCGTACAGGAAGAAATGAAATATTTGCTTATTTTCTTTTAGCAAGTAGCAAGCTCAGTCAAGATCCTCAGATAAAACTTTTGGGAAACGAGTGAGTGACTCTGGCAAAGTCAATTGCTCTGTGAGATGTGGAGGACATGCTTTTTTATTTTTTAGTTGAAAACTTTAACCCTTCTCTTTGGGTTTTGTTTGAGAAAAAAAATAAATAAAATTGCAACCTCAGGAGTTAAGTTAAAACTGTTAAGAAAAAGATGATGTTTTCTTCTAATATAAGATTGCTCCCATATAGATGAGAAGAGAATGATGATTGGAAAGAGTTGGTTGGTGAACCTGGCATGACAGTTAAGGGATCTATTTACCCCAAAGGACAAATAGGGGTCCTGCAAAATGTTTATACCACACAAGTACTCATGCCATTATGTTGTTTCCCATAACATAATCTAATCTATCCAGAAAGAAGTTTTTCTTTTGAGAAAGTCAAAAGGAAGATAATAAAAGAAGGAATGGAGCCATGTTTTGGAATGAATATGAAAAGCGGCAATGACAACTGACAGCTGAGAGAAAGAGAGAGTTTGAAATACTCTTTGTGTTCTCTTCTGAAAATAATGATCTTTCAACTGGCAAGGACAGAAGAGACATGGTTTCTCGGGATTATGTAAGGAAATACTAAGAAAGTGCCTAGGAACTCTTGATGCATTGAAAACAAATGACCCTGGAATACTGAATTTTCTGACAATTAGGGTGATTTTGAAAGTTCACATAGTATAGAAGAGTATTGTAGTAGGATACATTCTGTGCACATTTTAATCAAAGGAAAGCAAGTGGATTCTGTAGATCACATGGATTAATGAACCTGACTCCATTCCTGGAAGCAGAAACGTTTACCACAGCAACATCATTCTTAGGTAATGGGTAATGGGGAAATTAACTTTTTTTTCTTTGTTCAACTGGTAAACCAGGGAGATAGTGTAGGTTTTGGCAAAGCATTTGACAAAGTTTTGGTATATTTCTTATGAATGAGCTAGACAGATGTGAGCTTGCCAATAGTACATTTAGCTGAAGTTTTGAGTAGTTGTCTGACTGAACTCCAGTAGTAACTATTAATCATTCAATGAGTATCTTGGAAGATGGTTTCTAGTGGAATCCCCTTGATCTTGGGGCTTGTCTTTTTGCTACATCACAGTATAAGCAAAAATGGTGGTCTGGTGTCAATGGTATTCCCAGGGCTTTTGGGTTCAGAGACCTCAACTTGTCTCTGTATGAG
>NW_025349700.1:0-8378 GCF_016433145.1 Gracilinanus agilis
ACGTAACCGGATAACTGAACAACAACAAATATATGCTCTATAAACATATATATACATATATAAAACTTTATACCTGCAAAATGCTATATAAATATATCAATATTCAGGCTCTGTGCTGAATTCTTTCATTAATATCATTTGTCTCCATTTACCCTTTAGTAGAGTCACCATAGTCAAAGGAAAAAAAAATCATCCCCAGTTGGCCATTCTCTATTGATGAGGCTCCCACCTAGTCTGGTAGCTAAGCCTGGTCTTTGGGTGAACCACATTCTCTCTGTACTCAAAACCTTTCCAGCTCAGCAGGACCTTTAAGAACTTGTGGTTTACAGATAGCCTTCAACAGACTAGTGTCACCTCACCTCTATGTCAAGAGGAAATATCAGAAGGGAGTAACAGCAGATTTCAGAAACAAGCTAAACTATTATAGTCATTATTGTTGATGTTTTTATTGACCAGTTAGGAAATAATCAATAAAAAAACATTCTGAAGAGAACTGAGCCTCGGACACTAAGAGTATCCTTCTTGTTTGATACTGAATCATTTATCAAAGCTCTTTGATTCCTATTATTTAATAAACTATGAACCTAGCTAACTGCAAGATTCTCCAGATCACATCTCATCTCATTCACAGGAGACTGTCAGATACTTTGCTGAGATCTTGTCCTATTAGATCAGAAAAACACTGGCAAAAAAAGGAAATATATTAGTTTGGCTTAACTGGTTCATAATGAATTGAGCCAGGCTCCTAGTGATCATCACTGCTCTTTCTAAATGCTCATGACCCATCCTTTTAGGAATTCATTATAGAATTTTTCCTTCTTTACTTCTTCCATTATACATCAGGCCCACTGACCTATTACAAAATTTACAAAATTTTTATTTCTTTTAAAAAATAGGAATATTCTCTTCTCTTCCAGGACTGTGGTACCACTTCTACTTCCCATGATTACTGAAAGATCGCCTATCATGGTTCAGCAATAAGACTATCTAGCATTTATTTTTCCTCCAGTGTTCTGAGATATAATGGAACCAAGACTGAAAGCATCAAGGTGTTTTCTTAGCAACCTCTTGCTAATTTTGTGCTCCCCTTTCCTGTCCATCATCCCCCCCTCCATACTGAACAAAGGATAGAATGAACCTGAAGCCTGAAAATGAACCTAAAGATAATTCTACTTAGTAGAAAAGACAGGAACAAATGATTTACAAAAGTTCAATCTTTTATTGCATGCCCTTTGATCCAGCTATACCACTACTTGGTTTGTACTCCAAAGAGATAAAAAAAATTTTTTGTTCAAAAATAGTTACAGCTACTCTTTTTATGGTGGCAAAAAATTGGATTGGGGAATGACTGAACAAACTGTGGTATCTGATGGTGATGGAATACTATTGTGCTATAAGGAATGATGAATTGCTTGATTTCTATATGAATTGGAAAGACCTCCATGAACTGATGCAGAGTGAAATGAATAGAACCAGGAGAATATTGTACATAGAAAGTGAAATGTTGTAGAATGATCAAATGTAATGGACTCTGCTACTAGCAGCAATGCAATCATCAAGAACAATCCCATGGAATTTATGAGAAAGAATGCTATTCACATCTAGAAGAAGGACCATTCGAGTAGAAATGCAAAAGAAAAACATGTGATATGGGTATATGATTTGGGGTTGGGGTTTTTAAAAGATTATTAGAAATATGAATAATATGGAAATAGACTTTGAGTAATAAGACATGTATAAATCAGTGGAATTGCTTGTTAGGTCTGGGAGGGGGGCGGGATGAGGGGAGGGAGAGAACATGAATCATGCAACCATACAGGGCTTTGCCATACTTTTTTATTCTCTATTCATCCTCTTACTCTTGCTTCCAGCTCTCCTAGATGCCTTTTGTAAATGTGCGTTCAGAGATGAGCAAACCATGTAGTCGTATCACTCTTTAAATATCTTTCATTAACACGGTCAAATCAAGGATTAATATCTCAGTGACCTCAAGGTTGGGAGAGGCAGCCCAGAATTAAGCCAAGTCCTGAGATGAATCAGAGAGAAGAAGAGAGGAAAGATAAAAAGAAAGATGCAAAGGAAGCCAGGTAGTGTAAAGAAAAGAACACTGGTCTGAAGTCCTTGTGGGACCTTGGGTAAATCATATTTCTCTCTGAATCTCAGTTTCCTTCTCTGTGAAGTGGATAGACAGACAGAAGGACAGACAGACATATAGAGCAGTTCAGAGATGATAATAATACCTGCTCTATCTCAGGGGGTTGTTAGGAAGAAAATACTCTGTAAACCTTACAGAGACAATTGAGTATTAGAATCATAGGATTTTGAGCTAGTAGGGACCTTGCAGATGATCTGATCTGATTCTATCATTTTATTATTGGGAAACTAAGGTCAAAAGGGGGAACTTATTTTTCAAGGTCATCCAGGCAGTAAGTAAGCACCACAGCTGGTTTACCATTACTATTATCATTAACGCTTGAAGGACCAGGCATATATCAATGGCTTATAACTTCATTTTGAAATAAACATTTTTATCATATCTCTCTTTTCTTTTTTATAAATTAAAAAAATATACTGCGCCAGCTTGGTCCTTCAAGGTATTCCTAAATTTCAGTCCTTTTATTAACAATAGGGATGTTAATAAAGAACTGTGTGAGCCAAGTGTGGTTTGCTGGGGACCCCAAGGCTTAGTCCTTGGCCCCTTCACAAAGGAGGGCTGGAAATGTCAACATCATTGCTAAAGGCATCAGCCTCAGTTAATTCCTGAGAAGCCAGACTCAAACAGAGAGTTACCTTTCTACAAATCTTCATTCCGGAAGGGGCAAAAAACAACAGCCCACAATCTTCCTAGCTATTTGCTTGTCCCAACTTGTATTTAAGGAACGTTTTTCTCTGAGAGGCCAAAAGCCCTTTTGAGGGCCCCAGTGTCAATTCCATTTGGAAGCTGTTGGAGTGTGGGTGAGATGGCAAGAAAAAATCCAAACCCAAAGTGACTTTTCTACTCCTGGGATAGATTTAGGGATATTAGAATCTCGGAGCTAAAAGGGACTGCAGAAGGTGTTTAGTGGTCTTGGGGGACTATTTGTCTAAGAGGTAGTAGTGTGATTTCCTATTTAGGTGTGACTTGAACTGTGGCCTCTGAGATCCCTTCCTATTCTAGGATCCTAAGATTCCGCGAACCTACACCTAAATCTCTGAAATCTATTTGCAATATCACCAACAAATAGCCCTCCACTTGTTTCTTTCCATATCTAAATTTCCCTTTCCTTCCTTCCTTCCTTCCTTCCTTCCTTCCTTCCTTCCTTCCTTCCTTTTCTTCTTAACACTTCCAGTAATGAGAAACTCCCTAGGCTAGTTATTGTAAAAATCATAAAAGCTTCCAATGATAGTCATGATTTAAGGTTTGTAGAATGCTTTATCTAATCTGATTTGATCCTTACAAACTCCCTATGGAGCAAATAGTACAGACATTATAATTCCCATTTTACAAAAAAAGGACAACAGGAGTCAGAGACATTAAATGATTTGTCCACATTTAAGCAGCTAGCAAGTTTCATAACAAGATTCAAACTAAGGTCTCTTCCAATTCCGCATCTAAGACACTTGCTCCTAGAAGATTCTGACTCCTGAGGCATCCTGTTCCAGATTGGGATAGCTCTAATTATTAGCTTGCCCTTTCTTATACTGAGCCTGGAAGAGAACTTATCTTTCATCAGTCTGTTACTTTTATGACCCATGAATATCAAACTTTCTTAGCAAACTCGGACTCCTTGTTAAAGGACTTGACAGTGAACTTGGTCATCATGTCATCATTTGTTTCTATCAGTATCCTTCTAAGCTAAAGTTGTACCTAGATGGTAAACTCCTTTACTGTAGGTGAATGGCTTCATTTTCTACATTCTCAGAGATTCCCAAACTCAAGCCAACACCTGGGCAGGGTTCTCATCCAAACGTCAGCCGGTAATGGTAGGAAGCCAGTGTCGTCTTTCTTGGTGGAATTGTATAACTGTCATAGAAATAGCACATATTCATGTCTGAGATATCACGAATGCATTTGACAGTGTATATTTGAGTTACTTGGCTTGTGGGTAAGGATTATAGGTCTAGACCTGGAAAGAATCTCAGAGGCCATCTAGTCCAATCCTCTTTTTATACATGAGGAAACTAGGGCCCAGGAAATTTCAATGACTTGCCTGAAATCACACATCTTGAAAAGCATCAAAGGTAGAATTTGAACCAAGATCCCTTTGGCTTCAGAGCCAGTGTCTCCCATTGCCTTTTCTCCCTTTCCTCTGTCCTTCAGAGGGGTAAGGTGACTTTCTAGCCTTCTGCATGCCAACCAAAGCTAAGACCTCTTTGTTTCTTCAAATTTCTGCCTTGGTTTAAATGGATCCTGAAATGCTTCTCCCACAATACTTTAACAAGTGTGGAAGCTTTCTAATTTGGGGTTGGGTACTCCTGTGAGAATCTTGTGAAATGGGAAATTACTACTGCTAATATATGGTTTATATTCTTATTCTTTCCTTCCAGAGATAGAAAGTCAATACATACAAGTCCAATGGATTTGTTAACTCTTATATTCTTCCATGAATTGACAGCACTTTTTTTTTGGTCCTTAAATATGTATACTTCATGATGTCTGGAGCCTTCCTAGCTTTTTCTTACTAGCTTTTAGGTCATCTTTTGACCCATATAACCAAAGTCATCATTATATAAGGCTTGACTCTTCCATGGTATTTCTGGGTAGCCATCAGCTTCTTCCTGCTTCCATGTATGGAATTAGTGACTGTCTGGTATGTACTCTGTTCCACAACTCCAATTTCTGCCATTGTCCTAATGATAGGGTACTTTTGGGTGATTGGAATTTGAGTCTCCTAACATCGTTGCCTTGCTTCTTGTTTTTTGTTTTTTGTTTTCACTTCTTGCTGTCCTTCAGTAGTCATTTGTCAGGTATTGGCAGACAATGAAGGTTAAGAAAGTTAATTCAATGCAATATTAATATATATTACTGATACTGATGGTAAGCTACACTGGAGGGGTGCAGGCTGGGTTCTGTGGGGCAGGGTACACCTCCTAACATAGCCTGGGTTTATCCAACAAGAAGGTGGCATATATTAATATATTCATTTCAGAATCTCAACATTTGAAGGGACCTTACACCATCTAATTGAACCCATACCTAAGCAAGGATCTACTTCATAACACACTTAAAGAACAGTAAAGCTGTCTTTGTTTAAAGATACTAGGGAAGCTAAACTCCCTACTCCCATTCTACCTTTCACTGTTAGGAAGTTTTCTTCCTGACATCAAACTTGTGTCTGACTCTGCAACTTCTACCCATTGTTATTGGTTCTATCCTAGGAAGCCAAACAAAATCAACACAATTCCTCTTTTACATGTCTGCCCTTCAAATACTCGAAGAGAGATCATAGACCCAAGTCTTCTTATGCCTAGATGGAACATCCTCAAGTTCTTTAATCAATTTTTATATGGAATGATCTCTAGGCAGTTTCCTATCCTATTTATTTTCCTCAAGACGGTCTCAAGTATGTCATTGTCCTTTATAATGTGGTGAATAGAACATAGTCTGACTATGGAATAGGTCAGCAGAACCGATACCTACCTAGTTCTGGACATTGCTTCTCCTAAATTAGCCTAGTTGGTGATGGTGACCCTTTTAGAGACCAAGTGCCCAAATTGTAACCCTCATACTGCATGTGAGCCCCCCACCTTACCCAGACAGGGAATGGAGGAAGCAATCCTATTGGGCTGCTGGCAGAGGGGTGGATTATGTGAGAAATGTCCTCAGGCACACATGGAAGAAGATAAGGGAGCAGCCCTCTCTGGCACGTGTGCCATAGGTTCACTAATACAAGCCTACATCATATGAGCATTTGATGTTACCATATAATACTATGAACTCATTTTAAGTATGTAGTTGGCTAAAACCCCTAGACCTTTTCAAGTTGACTATTGTCTATCAAGTCCCTTCTCTGGCCCATTTTGCATTTACAAAGTTGATTTTTTTGAGCCCAAATAGAATACTAAATATTCTCTGTTAAATTTTGACTTCTTAAAGGATTTGGCCCAATTTTCTAGCTTTCTTTGGATATTGACTTTGCCTTCCAGTGTGTTTGCTATTCCTCTCAACTTCCTCATTTGCAAATTGGATAAACAGGGTATCTAAGACTTCATTTAATTCAAAGGTAAAAATGTATATCACATATAAGACCAAGGCATTTGGTAGTTGGTGGAGCAGTGGATAGAGTGCTGGCCTGGAGTCAGAAAGATTCATCTTCCTGAGTTCAAATCTGGCTTCAGACATTTAGTAGCCATATGATCCTGGGCAAGTCACTTAACACTGCCTCAGTTTCCTCATCTGCCAAATGAGCTGGAGAAGGAAATGGCAAACTACTCCAGTATCTTTGCCAAGAAAATCCCAAATGGTGTCACCAAGAGTTAGACATGGCTGAAAATGGTCGAATAACAAAAACAAGACCAAACACAGACCTTTGGTCTTTCACTGCAGACCTTCTTCCAAGCTGATTTTCACCCCTTAGCCATTAAACCAGTTTGGAGTCTCTATTATTGTTTGTTAACCTTTCTCTCTTCATCTTGATTCACTATCAAATATGTTGCTAAAAGCTAGATAAATTCTATCAATGGCATTAGTCTAGTAAACTTGTTTTTTAAAAAAGGCAATGTTGTTACTCTGATATGGCCTATTTATTTGTAAACCCTTACCTTCTGTCTTAGAAGTGATTAGTTCTAAGGCAGAAGAGTGGTAAGGGATGGCAATGGATGCTAAGTGACTTGCTTAGGGTCATAAAGATGAATCTTTCTGATTCCATGCCCAGGGCTCTATCCACTGTGCCACCCAGCTGCCTTTCTATTACAGGCAGCCAATTATATGTGCTAGGTGGCATAGTGAATAGAACAGTGGGTCTGGAGTTAAGAAGACATGAATTCAAATCTGGTCTCAGATACTTGCTTAGCTGTGTGACCCTGGGCAAGTCATTTTAGCTTTACCTTAGTTTCCCATCCATAAAATGGGGCTGGCTAAAAATAGCACCCACCTCCCAAGATTGTTGTTAGGATTAAATTAGATAGTCATTGTAAATTCTTTATATAGTACCTGACCTTTGGTAAGCATTATATTAAAGTTAGCTATTATTATTATTATTAATGTGGGTTACGAACTCCCTATTTGCCATATTTGGTGTGTTACAGTCCAGAGACCATTCTTTTTGACAGAGGAAACAGAAACAAAATAAGAATTCAGCAGCTCCTCAACCACCCACAGCATTCTTCCTATTCCTTCATTTCTCTTTACCTAATATAGCTTTAAAATGCTGTTTTTATAAGATTTTGTTGTCCTTAGCTTTTCTCATCCACTTCAGCTCATTCTAAGTCTTTGGGGCTGCATTTGTTCTCTCATTTATTCTGTGCATTTAATTCACTTATTCTTTTGTTCAGATAGTCAACTGAGGTTTAATTAAACACCTTTTATATACCAAGCCTTGTGCTAAGTGCTGAGATGAAAAGAAAGACAAAAACATGGTCCCTGATCTCAAGGAACTTATATCTAACAGAGAAGACGATATCCCAAACATTCTACATGTAAGATACATGGTATTCAATGAAGGCAATCTCACATGGAAGCACTGGTGATGGGAGAGGGGAATTGTAGAACTGGGAAAAACCAGAAGGAGGAATGAAAACTGAGCCTGGAAGAAAGCTAGGGAAACCAGATAGCAGAGCACAACAGGAATGTGAGTAAAGTAGAAGGCTGGGAAGGTAGGAAGGGGCTTTCAATGTTAGAAGACTACATTTGATCCTGGAGGGAAGAGGGAGCCAGTGAAGATATCTGAGTGGGAGAGCCACATGCTCAGACATACACTTTGGGGAAATGACCCCACCTCATTGGAGGATGAATTGGAATGAGGAGAGGTTTAAGGCAGAGAGGGCAAGCAGAATGCTGTTACAGTAGTCTAGGCATGAGGTGATGAGAGTCTGAACCATGGCAATATTTGTGTGAGGGGAAAGATGCAGATGTATATGTGAAGGCAGAATGATTCAGACTCAATTCAAGTATAACCTTCTACATCCACATGAAACTTTTCCTGAACTCCTTCCTCCATTTCCTAGTGCCCCACTTTACCAAATTACCTTGGATTTTCTGTAGGTGGTATATAAATATAATATGTTATATATATGTGAGATATATGCAAAATATTATATATAATATATAAATATACAAATATTTATATATTTGTATTCATGTTGTCTCTCCTGATAGAATGTGAGCTTCTGGAGGGCAGGAACTATTTTGTTTCATTTTTGGCTTTGTAGCTCCAGCACATAGCACAAGAGCCAGGGCA
>NW_025349701.1:0-2377 GCF_016433145.1 Gracilinanus agilis
ATCATAGATTCTAAGATACAGTGGCCTAAAGCATGGAGTCATTTCCCCTTAAAGTTCCTAACATTTCCACATTAGCTACCAGTTCCTCCTTGTGAGTAATAATCAGGTCCCAAATACATATTTCTCTTGTTGGTTCCTCTATTTTAAGGACAACATTAACATTAGGACAAGTCAAGAAAGTCCTCACTGTTCTGCTTTTGGCAGAAGTTCAGAGACCTCTACCATTTAACTCTGACTGATTTCCCATCACAATATTGTAATAAGTCTCAATGCCAGGGTTATGATTTTTTCTTTAGATAAATTTCTACTATTTTCCGTCTTGGTGGTCTTTAGAACTAAGACAACCAGCTCACACTTCCTGTGTGTTAGACACTGTGCTAAACCTGGGGAATACAAATGCAGTGAGAAAGAAAGACTAATCCCTTCTTTCAAGTAGCATACCTTCCAAAGAGGAAACGCAATATATAAAATTAAATTGAAAAGGGGCAGAAGGGAAAAGATGAAGGCATTAGTGCTGGGGGCATTGTAGAGAAAATTTGACAGAGTCAGTAATGCAACCTGGAAAGAAATGAAGACAGAGCTAGCCAAAGCTTCCTCCTTAAAATGGAAGTTCTGGGAGAAACCATTCAATATCAGGGGGAAAGGGGACAGAGATGGAGGGTTCTTCCGATGTGTAAAATCCAGAAACAGAATTAGCTTTCAAGGTGAAGAGGGATTTGGGGAATTATAATCAAAGTCTGGGAGAGTCAGGAGTGCAGGCTGGAGGATTAAGATGGTTGATAACAATATCATATCTATTCCTGCCTTGGTTGATCTTTATCTTTATCTTCTGCTCCATGTTTCCCAAATCTGGTTCCTGGATTTCTTTACATGGATATGCTTTCTTAAAACACAATACTATTCCTCTGCTTCCACCCAGCCCCTCACCTCTTATCTAGAATGTTACTTTTGAATAAGGCGTATCATTTTCTCTATATTCCAATCATCGTTCCTATCCAGGAATATGCTAGCTAATCTTTAACAACTAGCTCTCGAAAAAAAATACTCACAATACACTTTTAATTTGCATTAACATTTTCTCCATCACTTTTCCTTACTGACCCCTACCTTCCATCTTAGAATCAAAACTGTGTAATGGTTCTAAGGCAGAAGAGTGGTAATGACTAGGCAATTGGGGTAATGTGACTTGTCCAGGGTCACACAGCTAGAAAGTATCTGAGGCCAGATTTGAACTGAGGACTCTAGAACCTAGGATCCATCTCTAAGCCTGGCTCTCAATCCACTGAGCCACCTACCTCCCCTTTCCATCACTTTTAAAAGTCTAGACAATAAAAAAATAATGAATCAATGTCTAATGTATACTTTTTTCTAATTTCCAAGTGAAAATGCTCACATTGATAATTTAACTCTCAGAGCCAGTCTGAGCTGGCTCCAGCATACCCCTATTCCTATCTCATCATGTCTTTGTGATACCTACAACATTTCCTTCTTTTTTTGAAATAGCATCTTCATTTCACCAAGATTACTATCCATTTTTTATGTGTTCAATCTCAATAAACCCTTCACTGCTACATCTAATGCTTTTCTTCTTGGTATTCATCTTCTTTTTGCTTTCTGCAACTTTCAACACTGTTGACTACCCTCCTTTTGACACCCCTTTCCTTTGGCCTCCATAATATGGCTTTCTCCTAGTTCTCTATGTGATTTCTTAGTTTTTGCTAGTTCATTTATCATTACCTACTGCTTTCCCCCTCCACTCATTCCTCGTATCCCAGATCTCCAGAGCTCAGTTATAGATCCTGTAAGGAATTAAAATTAAGGGTTTGAATAAAATATATGAAAGTTACAAATAATATGGAGGCCATTGATTTAAAATATTATACCTCAAGTCAAAATGACTTTCAGTAGTTTTATTTTACAAAATAGGTGGAGAGAGTGAAAGTTGAGAAATACAAAAAGAGGGTAGAGAAGATATTTATTTAGCCTATCACACTAAATATTAGTCCAGTGCTCAACTGAGCCTGGCATGACTTGTTAACCCTTGACCAGAATTAAGCTCTCTCCAGAAATCAGGAAAGGAAAATCAGCTATTCACTCACCCAAGTTCCCTCCAAGAGGCAGTTCATTCGAGCTGAAGACAATGCCCTGTCAAGGAGGACTCCTGAAGCCGGTGACTAGCTCCAGAAATTCAGGGCTTTTATAGTGACTTCTTGCCCCTTCCCTTCTTCACAGTGGCCAATCATAGCTTTCAAATTGTCTAGCACTGCCCAGGGGGTCAGTGTCTTGTGAGATCCACTGGATCCTCTGGAGGTGTAAACCCTTATCAAAAGGATTCAGTTTCCTGACCTTGATTGAGTTGTTACCCACTTTAGCAAAT
>NW_025349702.1:0-1725 GCF_016433145.1 Gracilinanus agilis
TTATTGCTATAGCTAGTGTTTCTATAACTATATCAAATAATGCTGGTGATAATGAATAGGCAGTCCTATTTTTATCCTAATCTTATTAGAAAGGCTGAAAGCATTTCTCCATTATAGATAATGGTAGTTTATATTGAAATTCTTGACCAGAGAGAAAAGGAGATTATCCCATATTTGGCCTGGAGGATCAGTCCTGGATCCTTGGCCTGGCAGGCCTAAACTTGTACCCCTTCTTGCCCTTGTACATTGTCCTAGGCTGCCTTCCAAGCCCGTCATGACTTCTCTAGCCCATTTCTGCCTTTCAGAGAATCCTTTTCTTTATTTAAGCTTAGGTACCACCTCCTCAGGGCAGTCTTCCCAGAAATTGTTTTCTCTCTCATCCCAGTGGCCCTAGAGCACTCTGATCTGATCACTTCCTTTAGCTCTGTCATTTCCTACCTTATGGCATCCATCTTTGTGGATCAGAGCTCCCTACATAGAATGAGAGCTCTTTGAAGGCAAGGATCATCTGATTTTATCTTTGGGTTCTTGGAACCTAGTTGATACTTCCTAAATGTATGTTGGATATTTTCCTTGTGAAACTTCAGTGAAAATCAAGTGGGAGTAACAGAGCAAATGACACCACCGTCTTCCCACCTCCTCTTAGAGTTTAGCTGACAAGTGATTGATGTTTTAAATGCTCCTCGCATTTTCTTAATTAAAAATGTAATTCTTCTACCCTCCAGGTTTTTCCTCATGGTATCCTCGGGATTTAAAATTAATATTTTGAAAACAATCTACATTCCATGGACTTTACATTTTCACCAGCCTGGTGGAAATTCCCAGGATTTAACCACAACCCCAGTTACAAACCTAAATATTCATGTATAAAGATACTTGTGAAAGTAAAAACAAAACAACACAATACAAACAAAGCAATATAGAAACACACAGGGCAACGTCTATGCAACACCCGAGTGTGCTTAACTTTATATCATTACATGGCTTTTACATATAGTTACATATAGAAAGTAGCACACATTTTTGTAGCTAGAAGGCATGATTCTGAAAATTTCAATGGAAATAAAATATTTACTAAAAATACGTTGCTATTTAAAAGGCTTCTATTGTGAATCCCTTTGCAAAGTGAACAACTATTTCTGAAAACTGAAGCAACTCCCTCCAAACATTTCTTTTTTTCAACAGGGCATAGTGAAATATATCAAATGTGGTAAGACTGATGATCCAACATGATAGTATTTTGAATGCAGACTCTTTCCACTTAAAGAAATGCCACTGATTCTGACATGCCTTCTTCTTTCCCTTCTTAATACATGAAACAAATATTCCTCATGATATAAATGTCTCTCTGTCTGTCTATCTATCTATCTATCTATCTATCTATCTATCTATCTATCTATCTATCTATCTATCTATCTATCTATCTATCTATCTATCTATCTAATCTATCAATCAATCTATCTATACGTCCTTCCAACCATTCATCCATCCATCTGAACATCTGCTTATCTGTTCATCTGTCTGCCTTTCCATTTGTCTGTCCATCCATCCATCCATCCATCCATCCATCCATCCATCCATCCATCCATCTATCTATCTATCTATCTATCTATCTATCTATCTATCTATCTATCTATCTATCTANATCTATCTATCTATCTATCTATCTATCTATCTATCTATCTATCTATCTATCTATCTATCTATCTATCTATCTATCTATCT
>NW_025349703.1:0-9960 GCF_016433145.1 Gracilinanus agilis
AAAAAAAAATAAAGTTAAAATTTATTTTTTAATTATTTTTTCTTTTATCTCACAACATCTAAAAGTGCCCAGAAAACCCAATTGTTTTCTGAAATCCAGATAGACAGAAGCTTATTCTATCATTTTCTCTCTTCCATTTTACCAACCATAAAAATGATAATTATCAAACTTAAAATATTTTTAATAACTACTATTAGAATACCATACCAAATGCTTTTAGCCACTTGTTTTAGAATCACTATTTGGGAACAATAAAAAAGAATGGTTTTGGAGGTTTCTAGTTGCTAACGGACCAGAAAACTCAAATGTCAGCTGGGTATAGAAGAATATACCCATAAATAGAAAAATTTATGTAGACATACAAGCATATGGAAATTTGCATACATTTACATATATAATGTAACATGAGATTATAATCTAATGTAACAAAAATTACACACTCTTCTATGTATGCATGTATACATATAGATGTATAGATAGAACCTGAAATAAGTTTTACTGTATTTAATGTTCATGAGGAATATCTTGTTTGTCAGTATGATGTTAATGAACAGAGACCCAATATTGGGAGTCAGGAACAACTGAATTTTCATGGATAGAATGGACTCAGAATGAGGAAAACCTTGTTTCAAGCCCCACATCTCATAAACTAGACAGGTACCTATCAGTGAGTCACTTAACTGCCCAAAACTCATGCAATTTATTTAGAATTTTCATGTTTCATTGAAGTGTAATAGTGTAGAAAAAGATTTCCACATCAATGATATAATAGATAGCATCAGAAAATTAATACATTTGTGGCGAGTGAGGTAGCATTTGAGCAGAGTTTTGAAGGAAACACAAGATTCTGAGAGGTAGAAAGGAGAGTGTGTGCTCAATGAAGAACAGCTAGTATAAATGCACAGTGATGAAAAATGAAATTTCATGTGTAAGGAAAAGCAAGAAAGTTAATTTGGTTGGATGCTGAGCACAGGAAAGAAAACCTCACAACAACTCTGTATGTAAATTATATGATCATTATCCCTGGTTTACAGATGAAGAAACGGATTTCCAGGCAATCTTTGCACCTGGTCACACATTTAGTGCTAAAGGCAGTATTCAAAATCAGGACTTTGTGTCTCTTAGTGGAATATTTTATCTACTAAGTCAATATGACCTCTCTATCTAAAAAACAGCTTAGCTCCTGAGTTACACATTTTTTTAGCATGCTTCCCTTCAGTGAATTTACATTCTTCCTTTCCCCTCCCATTTTTGGCATTCCTTAAGTGATGGATGTTAAATAACATCATAGTTCTTTGACCAAATAATGGACAAAGTTCATTTAAAAACAATAAGATCTATTTAGACCTTTCATGCCTCTTCTGTTTCTAAAGGATTTCTATTTATCCAACTTATAGATCCAATTTTCAAGGGAGCATGCACTTTCAAAAAAAGGCATTTCAAGAAAACAAATTTGTAAGGAGAAATTTCATGTTCAGAGGAAAGAAAAAATACAGTTATTCTCCAAGTTAGCCAGTCCAATGTCATTTTCTTCATTCTAGGCAACACTATAGGGGCCTTTGTAATTTACCAGTTACAAAGTGATGCTGTTGGCCATCACCATATATAAAGATTTGCTTTAAACACTAAAGTTTTACTGATATTGTTTAGTTCATCATGGTAGGAAGAGGGAAATAGCATGGGAAAAGAATATATTCAATTAATTGCTTACTTTAGTTCATTGTCTTTATTTGAATTATTATGGCTGGAGTCATTCCTTTCCTTAGTACTTCTTTTTTTTTAAACCCTTAACTTCTGTGTATTGGCTCCTAGGTGGAAGAGTGGTAAGGGTTGGCAATGGAGGTCAAGTGACTTGCCCAGGGTCACATAGCTGGGAAGTGTCTGAGGCCAGATTTGAACCTAGGACCTCCCATCTCTAGGCCTGACTCTCAATCCACTGAGCTACCCAGCTGCCCCCTTAGTACTTCTGATAAGTAGTAAGTAATGGATAAATCAATTAGTGCTCTGGAGTTGAGTGAACTATCTCAAACTATTTTAAAAATGACTATATATATATTTAAAAAACTAATGGTATAATTCACAGTTTAATATTTCTTTTTTTAGCTTGTATAAAACTATGTCTACTTTCAATCAAATTCTTAATTATATTTTGTTTTCTTATTGAGCAATTAGAATTTTGTACTCCAGGACTATATTTCCCAGCATCCCATTTTCATCCTCACCTTATGTCCTTAGGTTTGGGAGATAAGTGTCTGTAACCCCACCCTACCCTCTTCTCCCACTTTCACCATCTTGTAAACTTATCCTTACTCTTGTCTTTTTATTTCCTCTACTTCAAGTGATTATTAAAAACTCTTATAAACATAATACTTGGAGTTTTTGGATATTAATTTTAATCTTACATTGCCATATTTTAACACGTGTATAAACTGAGTTAGTTGACATAAAATTTTTAGTGCCTCTAATGGTCTCTTAAGAGAAGGAAAAGGAATGAGTCTATTTCTATCATTAGTATCTTTGCAATTTTAAGAAAAATTTGAAGGACGCTGACATGCTTAATATGCTGAAGTCAACTTATACCAGTTGGCAGATTTGTAGAGAACCAATTGTTAAAATTTCAATGTGTGGATTTAATAATATTGATAAGAAGAATAACTAAAATTCATATAGAACCTACTTTTTTCACTTGAAAGGCCTATTTTAAATGTTTTAAGGATAGAGTTATATTATAATTATAATTTTTTTATAGAATTAAGCAACAGATTTAAAATGTTTATATTACTAAATGCAGAGAACAGGGAACTGTCTACATTGTTCAAAATAAAATAAAATTAAAAAATCAAAAGAAGCTCTAGAGGAGGTAGGCAGAGGTTAAGTGACTTGCCCACAATTATACAGATAGAAAATGTCTGAAGCCAACTATAAACTCAAGCAGACCTTCCTGACTGCAGGTACTTTAACCTCTGTATTGTCTTTCTGCCTAAAATAAAATATTGGTAGAACAGTATAAACTGATGATAATATCTTGGTTTTCAAGTATAGTTTGTTTCTTCTAAAGAGCTCAAAGACTTTTAAAAGGGTTATATCATGATTTACCAAATATCCTCACAATGTAGGCCAGGCAGTAAATCTATTATTTCTATTTTATAAAGTGGGAAACTTGGATGAAGAAAATAAGAGGTTACAGAAAATAAGATGCAGAAAATGAAGAAGACAAGACTAAACTCTAAAATTAATTTCCCAGAACAAAACTTTTTTTATTTGGTTAGTCTGTTTTTCTAAGGAAAGTCAAAAGCTTATTGTAGATAATCCTAGCTTCTTAGAGCAGGAAAGAATCTTGAAACATGACTTTTTAAAAATAGATTTTATTAATATCCTTGTTTTTTCCATTAGCTAGACTTCCCCCTGTGCTTTTCCTGTTCCTTACTCAACCTGAGAGTCATCCCTTTAAAAGAATTTTTTATAAATTAGAGAAAAGAGAAAAAAAATTAAACAAAGCCAACCAATACACTGGAAACAAAAATCTAATGTTATATCCAGTATTCCACACCTATGAACCTATCACTTTTGTAAAGAAATGGTTCGGGGAAGATGTCATCTAATACTCTTCATGACCAAGCTCATTTAGTTTTTAAAAGGAACTTCACAATATTCATTTCCAATTATTTTTGGTCATTATGTTTTCAAATAACTTTGTTACATTCATTGTTTATGTTGTTCTCCTAGCTCTGAATATTTCACTTTGCATTAGTTCATGTAAATTTTTCTATAGTTCTCTACATTCATACTAATCTTTTTTATTATACTGTAATAATATTCCATTACATTCTTGTACCACAATATGTCTAGATATCCCCCTGATTGATGAAAGGCTTTTTACTCAAATAAAATTAATGCATCTGGGATAAGAAGTGATATACTCAATTAGATTTCAGTATCCATGATTTAGAAAATTAACCACAGAATAAGTCATGTCATTCTACAATAGAAAAGTAGACAAAAGGTATGAGGAAATAGATTCTGAAAAGAATTGTGAACTATTAAAAGTGATATGCAAGAATGAACTGGAAGAGTCTAGAGAGGACATCAAGTTCAAATTTCTCATTTTTAAGAGAAAGAACCTGAGGTATAGGGAGATTAAGAGATTTACTTCAGGCTGCACACCTTGTAAGTGTCAGAAGTAGTATTTGAATCCAAGTCCTCTGACTCCATATCCAGCGATTTATTTTCTCCATTGTAATATGAGGCTTTCTTCAGTAGGCTAAAACACATTTAGTTTTTAATATATTTGTATCACATAGAAAGTGTATTCTTTGAAATACACCTGGATTTATCACTTGGAAAATGCTTGTGGTTCCTTTTTTTTAAAAAAAAATTACCTTCAGTCTTAGATTAGATATATAATGATTAGCATTAGCTCTAAGGCAGAAGAGTGGTAAGGGCTAGGCAATGGGGGTTAAGTTACTTGCCCAGGGTCACACAGCTAGGAAATGTCCAAAAGTGAACCTAGAACCTCCAATTTCCAAGTCACACTCTTAATCCATTGAGTCACTTAGTTGACCTTTTGTGGTTGCTTTTTTAAAAAAGGTTTTTATTTTTATTTTTAAATTCTTACTCCTGTAATTACATGATTCTTGTTGTCTCCTCCCCTTCTTCCCCACCCCCTCCCAGTGTTGACAAGCAATTCTACTGGGCTATACATATATTAACACTCAAAACCCATTTCCATATTATTCATTTTTGTAATAGAGTAATTTAAAACCCAAACCCCAAATCATACACCTATATAAACAAGTGATAAATCACATTTTCCTCTGGATTTCTACTCCCACATTTCTTTTTCTAAGTGTGGATAGCATTTTTTTCTCATAAGTCCCTCAGAATGATTCTTTTAGTAGCAAAGTCAATCACATTTAATCATCCCACAATGTTTCAGTTAACTGTGTATAATGTTCTCATGGTTCTGCTTATTTCACTCTGCATCAGTTCATGTAGGTTGTTCCAGTTCTTGTAGAAATCCATTGATCCATCTTCCTTATAGCATGACAGTACTCCATCACCATCATATACCATAATTTGCTAATCTATTCCCCAATCCAGGGATATCCCCTCATTTTCCAATTTTTTGCCATGTAGTTACTTTTTAATCACTATTAAAATATTCTTAATTAATCTATCTGTCCCCAAGAGAGCTCCCCATGCTAGAATCAAAAGCTGCTTTTGGTTCTACTTGTGTGAAAAGTTCATTGCTAGGCTTCATATTATATATGAATAACATGACATTTCTATATTAGGGTCTATGTTGCAAAAGATCTTCCCAACAAGTGGGAACCATCAGCTCTTGAGGTAAGCAGCTCAATCTGTTTTATGGATAATTCTTGAGATATTTTTCATGATATTTATCCTAAAATATTTATTTGTAACTCTGACTCATTTTCTGCTGGTTCTCTCCTTTGGAACCAAATAGCACAAACTTACTACATAAATGAGCTTAAAATATTTGAAGAGAGTTATCATGTTCCACACATGCCAACTCTTTTCTTCTTTAGATTAAACTTCCCCAGTTCCTTCAATTGATCTCTATATGACATATATTCAAGGCTCTTGTATGAATACTTTCTATCTTACGGTATCCAGAAATATGATATTCAGGTGTTCTGTGGTCTGATCAGGTTTGAGTATACAAATAATAGCTTCTTCTTAAAAGTTATGCCTCTCAATGCTGTCTATGATTGCAATAGGGCTTTGGGTGGGAATGGCTTCACATAATAATGTTGACTCAAATTAAGACTCAAGTTCATTAAAACCCCAAGATTTTTTTCTCAGACAAGCTGCTATTAGAACTTTGGGTGAACTATGCTGGCCATATCCTATATTTATGAAGTTCTTTCTTTAAAAAACAAGGATAATCATTTATACATATCCCTATTGGATTTTGTCTTATTATATTCAGCCCCAGGCTCATAAAAACATAAATCTGGAAGGTCCTTGTGATAAAATTGTATCTTGTTCTGGGTCCCCTCACTCTCCCTTTCCCCTTCCAGTCAGTTATAGCAAATTTATAAGTAGCTAGTATAAATTAACAATATCAGGCAGTAACATAGCATAAAGGAACCTAGAAGTTATAATCAGTGTCCCAAAGATTAAAGGAACATAATTTTCAAAACGTATCATTCATTAACCTAAATTCACATCCTGAGACCATGTGCTAAATTGAGGGAAGCTATCTAGACATTGCTGCTAGCACCTTTTGGTCCTATAATCTTTAAATCTCAGGTAAGTACCTGAAATTCACAGTCTGGCCAGCAGGACACTAAATGGGGCTGATAACTTTGATAATATTGATATGTTAACTTTAACATTTTGCTGATAACTTTGAGATGATATAATTCCAAGGTGGCATGGATAAGAGTTAGTCCTTCCTCCATCAAAACTCCATAAAATGAGATCTCAAACTCCTATTTCCCAAGCACTCTCCCATCTCCATCTGGTTCTATGATTCCAAGGGCTCCCCCAATTCCAATCCATGGTTATGTGAAATACCTTCTGCTTCTCCCAACCCCATTCTCTTCCACTTCTTCAATTGTGCCATCATTGACCCATACCCTCCGCCTTTGTATTCCCTTCTTCTGCCACTTGTCATATTTTCTGTGCCGTTTCCCTCTTTATACCCTATGCTTTATTAAAGTGCATTCAAAGGCTTACTCCCTACTGCCATAGTGATCTTTCCCAGCAAGTACCCAATCAGGCATGCTTGATCCATTTCATAATTCTATAAATTAATTAGTACTTTAATACTTTACAGGTCAGCTAGTTTAATCCTATAATTTTGTAGATGAGGAAACTAGAATCTAAAGAAGTGAAACGACTTGCCCAGGGAAACTTGACCAATAATTATCAGAGCCAGAATTTGAATGTGTGGTCTCTGATTTCAGTCAACATTTTTCTATTTACTACATGTTCTTTAGTCTATTTTTTTTACTAACTCTGTCATCTAGTTTAGTAGCTATTCTTCCTAGATTGTGTTGTTTTCAAATTTGATGAATATGCCACTTACATCTTTCAATAATTAACTGATGAAAATATTAAGTATCATAAAGTTTATTTACTCAGTGATGTCTGAAACAGTACATAGGAGATTTCTTGGTACCCTGACATTTATCTGTGATTACTCTTTGATTTTAGCCACTCATCCAGTTCTGAATCTATCTCATTGCATAATCATCTAGTTCATAGCTCTTCATCTTTTCAATAAAAATAGTTGAGGTACTTATCTACAACATTTCTCAAATCTACGAGGTCAATAATGCTGTAAATGAAGGATATAAAATTAATCTGGAATGATCTCCTTTTCAAGAAGCCATGATATAATCACTGTTTCCCTTTCTAAGATGTTCTTTGGCAATCTCTTTAGCTAATTCAGTCCACACTGGTCCACTATGCAGACCCTGTTTCCTTCTGCTTAGGGAGTTAGAATTATAATAGCATGTGTCTTTCTATAATCTTGCAGTACCTCTCACATTTTCCTAGATTTTTTTGTATATTGCTGACAGTGACTCAGCAATCATATATGCCAGTTCATTCAGCAGTATAGTATTCGGTGCATTTTTGCCACACCATTTAAATTCACCAAGGGCAACTAAATGCTCTCTTACTATTTCTATTTATATTGGGCATCAACCTCCTGTTGGCACTTTTGTTCCATCATTTTAAATACAAATGTCACTCTCTTAAATAAGAATTACACTCTGTCTCCTCTCTTTTGTCAGTTATTATTATCTTATCCCTCTGAGGTAGAGCTTTAAGCATTCTTTATCATATTTATACATTGTTATATTTTGTCACATTCTTAAAGATAATTACCTCTCCCTCTATCTTCTAACCTTTTTCTATAAAAGTTTCTTCATGAGATTCCTCTATGTCCATGTCAATTACCTTAGAAAAGTTATATTTTTTCCCTTATTAGAATTGCTTTTCTTGGTGTTTTCTGAATTTAATTATTGGACTGACTTAGATTTCTGAACTGACTTCCAGGAGAGAATTTTTTCTACATGTTCTAGCTCTAATGACAAAGTGCAAAACCAAAGATCTTTGCCCACTGAGACTATTCTCTTTTGTTTTAGCCCCTGTAGACCCTCCTGATGACACTAACACTTGCCCATAGTAATGAGATCACTTTTTATTTACCAAAAAAAGTCTCAATTATCAAAACTCAGTTCAAACTTAATGTCTACTAATCTTGGCATTTTTATTCCTTCATATATCTGAGGAGAAAACTTACCCATCTGAACAAAATCACTTCTCTAATTCAGGAACTATTTACTCATTTTCTCTAATTATGTAAATACCAAAGAAATTTAAATGGGGAAGTTAAGTAGAATTTTTCAAAACACTCTAGATTATTATAAGACACATAAGTTATAGGGGCAGGTCAAAGAAGTTACAGAATTCACAGATTATCTAGAATCAATTCTCCTAAGACATATTACCCTGGGAACAGACATAAGAAAAAAGGGAATAGTACTGATATTTCAAGGTGCAATGGAAAGAGCATTGCAAATGGAGGCAGAACATCTGAATTAAAATCTTAACTGCTAGTTATTCTTTGTGTGACTTTGATACTCAGCTTCTATATAACTCATTTTCTTCATATGATAAATAAAGGAGTTGGATCATATGATCTCTATAAATCCTTTCCAGTTTTTAATCTATAATCCTAATGGCTATATATGCATCTTAACATGCATCTTCTAGGTATATATAGAGAAAATGGATACTTTCTTCAGACTGGCAAATTTTAATAGTATACCTTGGAATTTTAATTTTACTGTTCCCTTCAGTTTGGACAGATTGAAAACAATGTCCTAATTATACTTTGTGATAGGTTATACTGGACCCCTGCAAGAAATATTTCTGTTCATTTAAGTTGCTATTTGGTAGCTGAGCTTTTCTTAGGAAAGGATCTAAAGGTAATTACTAATATTTGAGATTTCTGTCCAAAATGTCTTCCTCACTTGGCAGGCTGAGTGAAATTGTCACTGATTGTGTTACCCTACGAAGAAAGGTCATACAGAATGGTGGGATGATTGACAAGGAAGAGATGACTCTGGTTATACACAGTACAAAATCTTCTCTTTTGCTCAAACAGCGTGACAAATTCCCTTCCTAGTGAATAAGCAGTTTCCTCTCCTTGTACAACTTCTGCCCTAAAAAAAAAAAGAAAAATAAGCTGAAACCAATCTCCTATCCAGTTATTCTTAATTATAAAGACTTTAATGTAATAAAAATACAGTTTCGTGGTATTTTGTTATATAAAAAATATAATGATCAAAATTTTTTCTTTTATTAGTGTCCCAATTTTGCCACATCCCCTCCAACATTTATCACTTTCCTTTTCTACCATATTGGCCAATCTGCTAGGTGTGAGGTGGTACCTCAATGTTGTTTTAATTAGCATTTTTCTAATCAGGAGATATTTAAAACACTTTTTCATGTGCTTATTTTTAGTTGTGATTTCATCATTTGAAAACTGCCTATTCATTTCCCTTGACCATTTGTTGACTGGGGAAAGGCTTATTTTTTTGTAGATTTGACTTAGTTCCTTATATATTTGGGAAATTAAACCTTTGTCAAAGAGTTTTGTTATAAAATATTCTCCTAGGTTGTAGATTTTCTTCTAATTTTGGTTGCATTGATTTTGTTTGTACAAAACATTTTTCATTTGATATAATCAAAGTCATTCATTTTACATTTTGCAATATTTTCTACCTCTTGCTTGGTCTTAAAATCCTTTCTTGCCCACAGATCTGACAGGTATGCTATTCTCTGTTCACCTAATATATTTATGATTTCATTCTTTATATGTAAGTTATTTACCCATTTTGAATTTATCTTGGCATAGGATGTAAGAAGTTGATCTAAACCTAATTTTTCCCATACTGTTTTCCAATATTCCCAGCA
>NW_025349704.1:0-4350 GCF_016433145.1 Gracilinanus agilis
ATAATATATAAGCATATTATATATAGTATAATATATAAACATATATAATTTAATATTCAAATATTAAATTATGTAATGTTTATTATATAAATGTATAACATGATATGTGTTTATTGTGTGATTTAATATATGTATATGTTAAAATATAACTATATTATATACAATATAATATTAAAATATATAATTAAATATATTAGTTATATGCTTTTAGTATAAGTATATATTAAAATATAAGCCATAATAAATATATTTACATTGTTTATACATTATTTACACTTTACATGATATATTTATGTTATATTTTACATATTTGTGTTGACTATATATGTTTGTATTTATTATATAATATCATATATTCCTATTTTGTGTGTGTGTGTGTGTGTGTGTGTGTGTGTGTGTGTGTGTGTGTGTACACAAAAGATAAGGGAGATTCCCTAGCCTGTATATACCTGGAATACTGTTGTCAGTTCTGGATATAAATATTTTTAAAGGGCATTGATTGGCTGGAAAGTATTCTGAGAAGGACAATTATGATGAAATTCATATTTTCATTTCATTTGCAACTTTCAAGTTTATCATAGTTTAAGTTCATTTTCAGTTTAAGTTTAGTTAAGTTCATATCTACATGAGAAGTAGGCTGAACTGGGGGCATTTGATCTGAAGAAGATTCTTAATGCACACATCCGTTTATGTCATTCCCCTATTTCCTATTTCTTCTAAGTTCAGATACAAACTTCTCCATTAGAGATATTAAGTCTCTTCCAACATACCCATACAGTACTTCCACTTTGCAACCCAAACTTTTCCCTCAACTGAAAATAAAGATAACAATAACAGCAATCTCCCAAGGTTGCTGTGAGGATCAAATGAAATCGTATTTGTAAAATGCTTAGCACAGTGCCAGGTACATAGAAGGGGCTGATTCTCTTTCTCCCTCCTTTCCTCCACTTCTAGTAATTACAACTATTTTAAAATGGGATGAAGCTGCCTACAGCTAGTGCTTGCCCCTCACTAGGGTTCAAGCAAATTCTGGATGACCATTTGTTAAACACATAGTTTAGAATACATGGTTTCTGAGATTCCTTCAAAATATGGACTTCTACATAATTCAATTCAATAAATATTTATTAATTGTCTACTATGTGTAAAGACAAAGCTGCAAGCACTGGAGACTATAAGAGTAAAAACAAGATAAAACGGTGCTTTGTGCACAATAGACCTTTAATGCTGGTAGAACTAAATTCTAGGTACAAGGGACAGATTTTGTCAAGACATGACAGCAGTAAGACAGAAGATTATATATCAATTTTGTGGGGAGAGGACAAGTTTAGCTAAATGAGTATATGAAGAGGGCTCAAGTGAAATAAATCTCAAAATGTAGGTTGGAACAAGACTGTGGAAGGCTTTAAATGGCAGGGCAAGGAGTTTGTATTTTTATCTTTTAGGCAAGAGAAACTGAATATTTTTGAGCAGAGAAGCAATATGACCAGGCATTTTCTTAAGAAAAATTATCCAGGTGGTTCTATGGAAGAGGAATTGTAGAAAGGAATGACTGAAGGGAGGAAGACTCACTATATAGCTACTATAATAATCTACCCAAAAGGTGATAGGGCACTAAACATGGGTGGTAACTTTACATGGAGATCAGGGGATAGATGCAAGGCATCTAAAGGCAGAATGAATAAAACTTGGCAACTAACTGGATAAAGTGGGAAAGAGGAAAGAAGCAATGCTTGGAATAAAGTCTATTTACATCCACTTTATTGTATCCTACAGTATTATCTGATTACTCTAAATTATTCTAGAGGTTCATGGTTGTATTTTTGGCTTTTATGATGCAAAACAGCCTAAATAAAAAGTGACTGTACATGTAACAACATAGCACTGACTTCAGATTTCAAGTTTAAATGAAAGAAATAGAGGCAGAGTTGTTTTTGGAATCTCATTTCTTTTCTAACTGAAAAAGCTAAAAGTATTGACCAAGATGTGATAATAAGATTAATCTACCCTGCCCATCTTTAGATTTAATCACCAAAGGTGAAAACATCTCCATTTAACTCACAAGTTGGGTGGTCTGTAACCATATGTTCTAGAGTGAGTGACAAATCAGAATTTACTGACTGCCTCCTGGGAAGTCCTAAGAAAAGCGTCTGTTGTGACTGGACACATAAACTAAGAGGAAGGCACAGGAAGTGATGCAAAAGAGAACCCTTTAAAAAGAAAGTTCAGAGAGCTGAGGGCTCTCTTCTGGTTCTTGCTTGGACATGGAGGAGCTCTGGACCTGGGATCCTGAGACCTTGGTGAGACTGCTCTTAAATCTCTCTTTTAGCACTACACATGGTGAGTGAAGAAGGCTGACTCCTTTAACCTCCCAGGAGGTACTAACCTTCGGGAGGCTCCCTTGATTGGGAGAAGTCCTTGTGGCTAAAACCCCTGTTAAATGACTTTTAGGCTCTGGCTGGGCCTCTGGAACCCAGATGGAATAAAGCCCAGACTTGAATACAAATCTCTTATTCTACCCTCTTCTCATCTCTCTACTTCCACTCTCTCCTATATTTTGTAAATAAATTTCCATAAAAGTCATTTTGACTTGAGGTTATTCTTTAATTGGGGATTGATAATTATTCAATTCCCTGGCGACCTAATCTTTTAATATATTCAATCAAAACCCCTTTTTTCCCCTTACAAAGATCATTTAAGATTCAGGCAACTCACCCCCAAATGTATCTGTGATGGTTCGAAGGCACTCTCCAAAGGAACTATTTAGAACCCATCCATCCTGCCCAATCTGTGTCCTCTTAGCTATGCTTTCCAATATATTCATCACAACCAATCTGATGGAGGCCTTACTCGATTCCTCCTGACACTACCCTGTACCAGTGGAGATCTCCATCTGTCCAGTTGTCATCATTTGCTCTGGCCACTTAACCAACAATTATTCTCTTCCTAGCATATGTTTCCTGATTCGGACAGAAAACTCTTAGAGCTTGCCCATCAGTAAGAGTTGACTAGAGTTGAAAAGCAGGAGGAAAGAGGGCTGGATGGCCCTTGACAGACTTCAAGGCTCTTTTCCTGACACCTCATGAAACAAAGATCCATCTTTTTCAATAAAGCAGTTGTTCAATGTTTCTATAAGGAAGAAAGGCTTGGAATACCAATGAATATCAGAGAGAACAGAGAGGTACATGGTAGTATGAGCAGTCTTTACACATGGCCAATGAAGAACTTCAAAGAATAGAAATAAAGATGTCATTGAGTTACAAGTTAGCTTCCTAAAATCATGTTATTACTTTTTCTCCCCTTTTAAAAATCTAGTCATTTTTTTTTTGTCATTTTTGTGTACTATAGCAACTTAATTTATATAGGTGAGCAATGAGGCTCAGTGGTCAACAAAACGATTTAAAATTACATTTTACAAATTGCTAAAACATTTATCTTTTGCCTTGGTAACAAGAGTTCTTGGATCAGATTTTTAATTGTAACAACTTGTATTTGCCCACAAAAACATGATGTTCCCTAGAACAACCTGGAACAACCTCCCACCTCACATATGACTATAGTTTGGGGTTGGTTTTTTTTTCCCTCTCAAAAAGCCTATCCTCACCTACTATGTGTTAAGAATGAGCACCTAGCACAGTCCCTTTCAAACAGGATACATTCCATAAATATTTGCTGAATTTAACTGAACCACTGTCCTACTCTAAAACCAAATTAAACATTACCTCTTTTCATATATCCACTTCCCCTCCAATTCCAAACAAGTGTAAAAACTTCCCCCTGAAAGCTTACCTTTTCCTCAAGGATAGGAGCTTTCTAAATACTATATATAGCCTTTACCCAGTGTTTATTATAGATTAGCTGGATTTTTTTCCTTCAATGCCACTTTATGTTGGGAAGCATCCCAGGATCCTGCTCCAAAAGTAAATTTAGTTCTTCAGCTCAAAATCCCAGAATGCCAGGACTAGAAAGAACCTTCTAGAAAAAAAGCACATTAGATACCTTAAACTGCTATATAAAGGTGAATTATTATCTAAATCAAGTCCTTTATTTTACAGATGAGGGAACTGAGGCCTAGGGAAGCAAAATAACTTGACAGCTAGTGAATTGAAGAGCCTAGACTCTCCAAAAGGAGCCTTCCCAATAACTCATTTATATTTTGATTAAAAGCATTATAAATAACCAGCCTCTGGGCAAGCAGCCCTGGGGGTTCAAATCCTGCCTCTGATACTGTACTAGTTGTATAATTCTGGGCAAGTTAGTCTGTCTCTCAGTGAACAAAGCAACTCTTTACAGGGGTTCTTAATCTTACTCCTTTGATAGTCATGGACTATTATATAATTTATATTATAT
>NW_025349705.1:0-1051 GCF_016433145.1 Gracilinanus agilis
TCTCTCTCTCAGCTTGGATGCTACAAAACAATACAAAATGGCAGCAGTTTTTGGTAGCTTCCTTATCCCCTGATTGAGTCGTATTTGATGAAGCTTAAAGTCCACTAAAGTCTTTTCTTTTTTATTATAACCCTGACCTTCTGTCTTAGAATCAACACTAAGTACTGGTTCTGAGGTAGAAGAGTGGTTCTGAGGTAGAAGAGTGGTAGTGACTAGTCCACTGGGGTAAAGATTACCAGAGTCACAGTTAGGAAATGTCTGAGGGTAGATTTGAACCCAGGACCTCCCATCTCCAGATCTAGCTCTCTATCCACTGAACCACCTACCTGTTCCTTCTAAAGACTTATTTACATGTTCTATGGCTCCATATAATCCTTCATACACTTATATAATTATTTTTCTGAACCCAGGTTTAAAATTTTTTTGAATAGATATTAGTGGAAAATGTAGACAAAATCTGATAAAGTTGTTATGCTTAAAATCTATTATTCAAGGAAAAGTTATCAGTGATGGCCAACTCACAAGCCCAAAGGCAAATATTTGCAGACATCTATCTGTCTGCCACCTCTATGTTTAGGCATGTTCCAGTCTCCCCTTTTCTTTAAGTCAGCCTTCACACAGGGCCTGACTGTGTCATTGCCCAAGAACCTTAACTGGCTCTCTGCTGCCACCAGGACAAAATACGATCTCTTCAGTTTGGCATTGGGGGCCCTTAAAGGGCTGGCTCTAGCCTACCTTTCTCAACTTTCTTGACATTTCTTCCTATTTATACACATTAGTTCAGTCAAACTGGCTTAGGGTTTGTTCCCCGAATTTGGTATTTGATTTCCTAGTCAGTATTCTTGCACACACACCTTTCACCAAAGCCTTTTAGAGTCCCAGCCTTCTTTTAAGGCTTAGTTGAGATACTGATTCCCAGGAGGAGCATTTCCTTCTCCCTCTAGCCAATCAATATTCTCTCTCTGTCTCTGTCTCTCTCTCCCTTCTTGTCCTCCTCTCTCTCCTTCCCTCCTTCACTCTGTCTGTCTCTCTTTCTGTCTCTGTCTCTCTC
>NW_025349706.1:0-6297 GCF_016433145.1 Gracilinanus agilis
TTTTTTTAAGGGAAAGTTCTCAGAGGCATTTTCCAGCTACATTATTATATATAAGGGATTCTTGCACTGGGTAAGAGGAAGGACTAAATGACCTTTAAGGTCCTTTCCAATTCTAAGATTCTTTATGACCTATCCAGAGCTCCTTTTAACTTTCCCAGCAGGGAGATTTCTTTGGTTCTTTAGTGTCTATTGTTCAGACAGGGCTGCCTGCCAACTGGGCCCTAGACTCAGGTCTCTGCCATCTCTCCTTTGTCCCTAGTAACTTGAAAAGGAGATCTGGCTACTTTCACAGGATGCAGGGCCCTCTCCACCCTTTACACACATACCACAGAAGCCCTGCAGATATATTCCTGTCAAAGCTTCAAGGTACTGGTGCCCAGCCTCACCAAGTAAGCTGAATTCAAAGTATCCAGAGTAAGGATAAGTAGCTTTATTATTTCTTACAGAAGGAAGCACCTTGTACCCTAGAAGCACATGAGGGTGCAGAACAGACCCAATGCAGAACCTCGTCCCTGCACTGATTTTGGCAGTGAGAATTGTGGGTCTAGGGGGATTGGTTGGCTCCAACCAGGGAGACTCAGGGATCCTGCTGGCACTCGCCATGCTCCCCAGCCTTGAGGCTTTGAAAAAGCTGAGGCTAAAGAGGAGAATCATGCCCCACCAATTAGGGTATTGTCCTAGGGGGTAGGGGCAGAGAAAGGGAAATCGAGGTTCCTGCTCGTGGCATCACCTATGCCGTTTTCTAATCCCTTGTAGTTCCTGGTGGATGGCACTGAAGCTGGGTCGCTGGCCTGGATCATATGCCCAGCACTGCTCCATCAGCCGGAACACAGCATCTGGGCACAGGTCTGGGCAGGGCAGGCGTCCACCTGGGAGTACCAAGAACAGTGAATGAGGAGAGAGTGGGAGACTGGATTCCCTGAAGAAGCCCAATAGCAGTGAATGAGGCCTCATTTTCCCCAAGGGTCTCTCTTTTCCTAATCTAACGCCTAATATCTTTGGATTAGATCAGAGTTTCTTAATTTTTGTGTGTCGTGTTTTTAAATGTATGAAATAACCTACATAAAGTGTTCTGCAATCCTTACATGCTATATAAATGCTTACCTATTATTAAATATGCAAAATAAAATTTATAGTATTACAAAGGAAACCAATTATATTAAACAGAGATGGAATTTTTTTTTCTATCCATGTTCATGTATCTCTTAGAAATCTGTCCATGGCTCCAAAGAAAGAATTGTTGGAGTCAGATGGATGAGGATTAAAACATACTATCTTTCACATCAGTATATTTTTATGATTTTATTTAGGGCTTTTTGGTTATGTATGAATGTGCTCTTCAAACAATAACCAATATGGAAGTATGTTTTGCATGATAATAAAAAGAAGGAAATCTGTCCATGGAACCCAGGTTGAAAAAATCTCTGGCCCACATGATTACTCAAGTTACTTCTATTCCTAAATCCTTTGAATTTTTCCTCAACTGAAAAATTTTAGGAATCAAAAAGGATCTAGCTATCTTGCCTCAGATGCTTACTAGCTGTATGACTCTGGGAAGTCATTTAATCACTCAGCCTCAGTTTCCTCATCTGTAAAATAGGGATAATAATAATAATGCCTATTGCATAGAGGTATTATGAGAACTGAATGAGATAATACATAAAATGCTTTGTAGATCTAAAGGGCTACATAAAGCTAGCCATTGAGGAGAGGAAGCAGGCACACCGCTTTCCTGGAGGGAGGCTGGTACCAGGAAGATTACAGCAACGAGGAGGAAAGTCAATCAGTCTTCTCACCCTTTTCTATGAGCTCCCGAGTCTGCTGGTTGCTGAGGTTGGAGTAGGGGGAAGCTCCCAGGCTGAAGGTCTCCCAAAGCAAGATTCCAAAGCTCCATACATCACTCTCCGAGGAGTAACGCCCTGTGACAAGCGGGAAGAAATTGGGAGGGAAGAGCAGCTGGTGAGTTGGTTCTTGGCCTTTGACCAAACTAACTGGGGACAAGAAGAAAGGAGCACCTGGTATCCTGGTGCCACATTATAGACATCTGGGCAGAGCCAAGATGGCAGCCGCGTAGCAGCCAAAGCCAAAACCATTCTGACTCTCCTTCCAAACCACATTATAGACATTTGTCTGGGAGCAGGACATCCCCTTGGGGGAAGAGGTGTAGCCGAAGTTAGATTAGGGTCCCTGTGTATGTGTGTGTGTGTGTGTGCTTGGAAATTGGGTAAAAGCAGGAATGTTAGAAACAGACTCTGACCCAACTCCCCAGGTTCAGATAGACGCCCATTAAAGAGGATGCCACCCTGTATTGACCCTGGTTAGAGGACAGGAGCCATCGGGCCACGGTGACTAGAGGAAAGGAAACTGGTACCATAGTTAAGCGCTTCAGGCGCCGTCCACTTGACGGGGACCTGTCTGAGACCCCCCGAGGCCGCATAGATTCCGTCTGCCCCCTCCCTAGACATTCCGAAGTCACTGATCTTCAGGACGTTCTTCTCTGTTACCAGGCAATTCCGAGCAGCCAAATCCCTGTGGGAGGCAGTAACACAGAGATACTAAATGGACACATCCTCCTGACCCTGCGCTCTGGACCCTGAAGCTGTGCCCAGGGCCAGTTCGGAGGACCCCAGCCCCTCAGCCTCAGCTCTGGGCCAGGGCACCAGACACCACCACCTCGCCAGAGTCTTCCAAGCGCTCACCGATGGATACAGCGCTTGCTCTCTAAGTATTCCATGCCAGCCGCGGCATCTCCCACCATCTGCAGCAACAACTTCACCCGAAGCCGGGCACCCTCCGTCCGAAGGAAGGTCAGGAAGTCCCCACCTGAGGAAGACAGAAAAGGAGAAAAGAAAGCATTGGAGTACACTACCAGATTTTAGAAAATCACTGGGGCTGGTCAGAAGAAACGGATCCTAGTTGTGCCTTGGCTACTTCTTATCAAGTGAGGTAACGTATGTAAAGTGCTTCTAAAACCTTAAAAGTGCTGGATCAACTCCAGTGCAAATATCAATAACATGGAAATAGGTCTGGATCAATGACACATGTAAAACCCAGTGGAATTGCTCGTTGGCTATGGGAGGGAGGTAGAATGAAGAGACGGAAAGAACATGAATCATGTAACTATGAAAAAATATTCTAAATGTATTAATTAATTTTAAAAATTCAAATAAAAAAAAGTGCTTGATCAACATTTATTAAGCCTATACTGTGTGCCAGGCACTGTGCTAGATAAACCTCAATTAGTATTGTTATTTCTAACTCTGTGATTAGTGAGTGGCAAAGTGAGGGCAAGTTGGGGTGACAGAGAGCTCTGGGCCTGGAATCCAGAAACTGTTATTATTGTTATTCAGTCACTTCCAGTTGGGTCCAATTGTTTGGGACCCTATTTGGGGCTTTGTTGGCAAAGAAACTGCAGCACTCCACCATTTCCTTCTCTACCTCGTTTTACAGATGAGGAAACTGAGGCAAGCACAGTTAAGTAACTGACAGGATCACACAGCTAGTAAGGGTCTGAGGCCAGATTTGAATTTAAGAAAATGAGTTTTCCTGACTCCAGGCCCGGCAGTCTATCTACTGCATCACCGAACAACCCAGGAGTCAGGAAGACTTGAGTTCAAGTCTAGTTCCAGACCCTTGGCTGTATGACCTGGGCAAACTGCTTAACCTCTATTTGTATCATCTGTAAAATAGAGATAATGATCAAACAACTTTCCAGGGCTGTTGTGAGGATCAAAGATAATAATAATTATAAAACACTTAGCACAGTACTTGGCACACAGTAGATACTCTATAAGTTAGCTATTATTATTCTCTCAGTTTCCTTCTCTGTAAGATTGGGGCAATAATACCTATGCCAGGTTGTTTGGAAGAAAGCACTTTCTAAACACTCAAGTGCTATATAAATATATTATTATAATTGTTATTTTCCTTCAGTGTTTCCCATTCATAGTTTTTTAAGCCTTCAGAAAATTTAGCTGGCTATTCTTACTCCTAAGGGGCTAGCAGCCTTTGGGAATGAAAGAGAGAAGGCGTCCAGGTCTGAAGAAGGCGGCTGGCTGGCTGTCCTGGCACTGCCATGGGAAGCTGCTCTGGCTAGGCTGTTTTCTTTAACTCACCTTGTACCAACTCCATGACAATGTAGATGGGCTGTTTCTGGGTACAGACGCCAATGAGTCGCACAATGTTGGGGTGACTGTATTGCTTCAAGATTCTGTGAGGGGATCACCAGGGAGAGATCTGGTCAAGACCAAATTTGAAACCCTACTTTCATATAGTACAATGGATGTTCTCTCTTCCTTAGCAATAGGTAGGTCTAGAACAAGGGGTAAGCAAAGTGGGCAGTTGCCTAGGGTCCAACAAAGAGGGGGCTACAAGGGACCCTTTTTAATATAACTTTTTATAAATGTATATATTGTTCATGAACTCTGTTCTCAGTGGCATGAAGGCATTTATTTTGATCAAGTTGTAGATAATAATGAAGTCTAAAACTTAGAACCAATAACAGGCGATAGTAATGAAAAAAGGGTTCAATTTTTATAGGTTGAGAAACACAATTTCCAGAATTTATGGAGGAATACAACTGTCTTTTCCAGGTTTTGCTAGGATCTCACTGTGACATGAGCCATGAGGGGAGGTTCTATATCTTGCCTAAACTTCCTCTCTCTAGCCAAGTGCTCAAAGTAGGTGCTTAACACAAGTTAAGTAAATAGGAGTTGGTCAGCTTGAAAATGAGGTAGGGCAGCCTGGTAGCCTAGATTACTTCTCACCTTGCTTCCTGCAGAAACTTGGCCTTGAGATCAGGTGGGAGAGTTTCCCGACAAGACTTCACCGCCACCAAAGTGTTGTCAGCCCGCAGACGCCCACTGAACACCTCTCCAAAGTTCCCCTGAAACAGCCTTAGGTTCAGACTGGAGACCTCACCATTCAGTCCTCTTGTCTTCATCCCTCCCAATTACCTTTTCCCCCTGGAACCACGGCATCATACCAGCCAATTCATCTCCCTTTTGCAAACTCCTCCTCTAAAGGATGGATCAAATCTAATGTCTCTCAAGGAGTAGAAATCGAGTTGGAGAAACAATACAAGTAGTAAAATAAGTTTCAGTTTTTTCTGCTAATTGAGAGAGATTACTTGGATAACCTTCTATTTGGGTTCAAAATATGTTTTTCTTAGCAGATTCATCCTCTTAATCATGTTTCTGAGCTAATGTTAAAACTAGGGGCAGCTAGGTGGCTCTGTGGATACAGAACCAGGCCTGGAGACAGGAGGACCTGGGTTCAGAACTCACCTCAGATCCTTTCTATCTGGGTGACCCTGAGCAAGTCACTTAACCAGCCCTTGATACTCTTTTGCCTTGGACAGGAGGTAAGGATTAAAAAAACAAATGAATGGAGAAGTTAGGTGGCCCAATGGATTGAGAGCCAGATGGGAGGTCCAGGGTTCAAATCTGGTCTTAGATACTTCCAAGCTGTGTGACCCTGGGCAAGTCACTTAACCCCCATTCTTCCTTGGAACCAACACTCAGCATTGATTCTAAAACAGAAGGTAAGGGTTTAAAAAATAAAAATAAAAAAACCTATGTACCCTGTTAGCACCTCACACCCATCAGGCTGGCTAATGTAGACAGAAAAGGAAAATGACAAATGCTGGAGGGGATGTGAAAAAATAAAGATGAGACAACACACTGCTGATCTGGAACTATGGCCAAAGGGCTACAGAGCTGAGCATTCCCTTTGCCCTAGAAACATCTCGACTAGCTCTGTCAAAGAGGAAGGAAAAGGACCTCTGTGGAAAAGCCAGCAGCTCTTCTTGTTGTGTCAGAGAATTGGAAATCGAAGGTATGCCCAGGAATGGCTGAATAAGATGTAGTATATAACTGGGATGGAGTTCTACTGTGCTAGAAGAAATGGCGAGGGAGATGGGTTCAGAAAAACCCGAGGGGACTTCCATGAATTAATGCAAAATGAAGTGAGCTGAACGGGAGGACACTGTATACAGTAAGAGCAATATTGTAATGATGACTGGTTGTGAAAGACTTGGACACTGATCAATACAGTGCTCCAAGCCAATAACAGAGGATTCAGGATGAAAAATGCTCTCCACCTCTAGAGAGAGAACTGATTAATGCTGAGTGCAGACTGAGGCACATTTTTTTCACTTGCTTTATTTTTCTTTGCAACGTGGCTAATATAGATATATGTTTTGCATGAATTCACATGTATAATGGAATGAGTATCATATTGTTTGCCTTTAAGGGAGGGAGGGAGGGAGGGAAGGAGAGAAAGAGAGAGAGAGAGAGA
>NW_025349707.1:0-1018 GCF_016433145.1 Gracilinanus agilis
GCCTTGCATATACATAGCAATCACTTAAAAATTATTTAATTTTAAATGAGTTAAATTAAATAAATTAAAATAGATTTGTCTGCGTGAGATGGGGCCATGACTTGTGCAACACGACCAGGTACATAGCTGACCCCCAAACACTTCCATTAAAAATGGTCGACCAAGTGCAGGGAGCAGTTTTCCCTTTCTCGGTGTCCCTGGTGATGAGAGACGCACCTGGCCCGTCGTAAGTCCGCCACAAATGTATGCCATTGGTTACGTTCCAAGGCACAGCTTCCAATCGTGCCTCACGTGTGTCGGGACCCTCCTTCAGTCATTTCTTCCTCGCTTTGCCATATGAGGCGTTCCTGTGCCACAAGCCGCCCTGCAATGAAGATGGTCCCCGTTTTATGGGATTTCCAGAAGACCACCATGGAAGGGTTTCTCCTGCCGTGCCCAGTGACTGGGGACGCCGCAAAGGTTCAGTTTGTTGCTGAATACACTGCTGACGGATGCCAGGATCTGCTCGCCTCAGCCACATTGCCCTGGGGTTTTGCTGCTAAACACAGCACACCCTTAAAAATAGGGAGGGGCGGTGGAGAGAGGATGGCATTGTGCCGTCAGAAAACCTCACACAACTGAGGCCGGGAAAGGCTAAGCAGTTTGCCTAAGGTTATTTTCGTGTAAGAAGCAGAACTGGGATTCACATTCAGCTTTGAATATATGCTATAAGTGGAAGCACATAATATTATATAATATTGCATAATATAATAAAGTATAATATTGGGTGCAGAAGTACATATTACATAATAAATGGCAGTGCATAATGTATATAATATTGTATAATATTAATAAAGTATAATATTGGGGACCAAAGTACATATTATATAATACATGACAGTGCATAATATATATAGAATATTGTATAATATTAAAAAAGTATAATATTGGGGACCAAGGTACATATTATATAATAAATGGCAGTACATAATATATATATAATATTGTATAATATTAATAAAGTATAATATTGGGGACC
>NW_025349708.1:0-3955 GCF_016433145.1 Gracilinanus agilis
AGAGAGAGAGAGAGAGAGAGAGAGAGAGAGAGAGAGAGAGGCAGTGATAGAAAGAGAACATCAGAAGAAATATGGAGTAAAGAAGAGAGGAGAGAAGATGACAGCTGCTGGCAGATCAGCCAATCCTAGTTAAATCCCAGAGTGTTCAGCCAAACAGAATCTCATTATACTTTACCTGGCACTTCTTTTCTCTGAATCCCCAGAACTTCATTCAAAAAGAAAATATTTGAACTCGATGGCCAAAGATAGCAGAGGCTGCACCAAATTGCCTGCCTGACGGAAGCAGTATCATGTCACTCCCAGATCATCAACACAGAGACTCCTCACCCTGACAAACACAACTAAGGCTGAAAATCGATTTCACTGCCAATCTACATTTTAAATAACAACCTTCTAAAAATTCCTATCGAGTATTCAGGATTTCTGGGTAATTTACATGTGATCTCCCTCAGGAACAAAATTTGGTTTGGGAGAAATAAGATCTTTCAAGAAAAACGTAAATAGAAATTAGTCAGTCAGAACTACAACCCAGACATAAAAATTTTTCAAACTTAAAATATTGGCATTCCCATGTGATATACAGTGGAATAATGATGAATTTCCTAGAGATTACAGTTGCAACTTAATATAGCATTAAAATAAGAGTATTTTTTTAATTCTGTTTAATAGTATTATAATAGAGGAACTTAAACTATGAATCATTTCTATGTATTCTTTGGAATCATATTAATATTCAGTAGATATACAGAATTTCTACTAGGTAGGAATAACTATTAAAAAATTGTTGTAAGACTGAAGATCCTCACTTTCATCTAATCAGCCTTGTTAGCAATAACCAAATCATTCAGTTTCCAGTTAAGAAAATAAAAATGGAATCATTTTGAAGAAGAAAGCAATGCTGCCATTTTGCATAGAATAGGTTCCTGGAGGACTTCAATTTTATATTAAATGTGAAAGGACCAAAGGAGTTGTTAAATGAACCAACGAAAATGGATTCTTCTACTCATTTAAAGATTGAAAATTATGGAATCTCAGAACCAGAAGGTAGCCCTCTAATCTAATTTGTACCTGAATTGGAATCTCCTTCTCAACATACCCAAAAGGGTTCATTGAGCCTTTGAATGAATGTGTCCAGTGAAAAAGAATCCATTAAAATTCCAATGAAGTCCCTTCTTCTTCAGAATAAGTGTTTACAAGTTTGTTTATTAGGGCAGCTAAGTGGCTCAGTGGATAGAGAGCCAGGCCTGGAGTTGAGAAACCTAGGTTCAAATCAGGCCTCAAGCTACTTCAAGCAAGTGAATTAATACCAATTGCCCAGCCCTTTCCACTTCTCTGCCTTAAAATAGGTACATAGTATCCATTCTAAAATGGAAAGTAAATTTTTTTTGTTTGATTGCTTTTTTTTTAAATTTCCCCCTTTAATCCAAAAATTGATTCCTTTCCCCATACATTTATCCATTCATAGAAATGATCAACAATAAAATATTAAATTTTTTAATTAAAAAGTGGTCAAACAAAAATGGTGTATATATATTTTTATTTCTTTAAAATCTTTAAGTCTATAGTCATTAATCATGATGTGCTATGATCTCTTTCTAGGTTATCTTCTTAAGTGGCTCAAAGTATCTTATTGATTTTCTTAATTGATACTAATCACATCCCCATAGTTAGGCCTCAGGCAAAGTGGATCATATACATTTTATCAATATGAAGTTGAAACAAAATGAATTGATCTTTCCAAGACAAGAATATATATGTTTTAGTAAAGGACCCAACTGAATTTTCCTTTTCCTTTAAAAAAAATCTGTCATGGACTTATCCTAAAGGTCAGGTTCAGCTAGATGCTTAGAAAAGTATTTTAAATGAGTTGATTCAAATAAATCTAAAAAAATAAAAGCTAACCCATCCAAGGTACATTATAACAAAGCATTACTCTTTCACTTGCTTATTCATTAAACTATGAGTTCTGTGAGAGCAGGTATTATGGTTTATCTTTCTTTGGCTCACTAGTACTTTTGGCACATAGTAGGTGCTTAGTAAATATTGACTTAACTTGTCTCAGTAAGTACATATTAAGTGCCTACTATGTGGTAGGCACTATACCTAATTAAGTAGTGGGGATACAAAGGAAAAAAATGGAAATAGACCTTGTCCTTAAAGAGCTTACATTCTACTAGAGGTGAGCCAGCACATACACAAATAGTGAACACTTATTAAATACAAAGATGTTTACATGAACAGAAAATGTCTTTTGTAGGAGGTGATACTGAAGCTGAACCTAGGAATTTCAAGAATTCATTATTCATGACACACCCACCATTGACCTGTGACCTAAAACAGGGTGAGAAGGGTCTTTGTGAACACGTATTTCCCATGATCTCCTTCAGGATGCCATTTTGTCATATTTATTATTGAGAACTTATACTAAAATCTCCCACAAAGGAGATGCCACAACTCCAAATGGGACTCACTCTGATGTTGACAAACCTCAGTAGTCAAAACAAAACTTCTTCCCTGTGTCTAGCCCAAGTCCCTCACATGGAAGCTGAAGCGTACCTCCTCCTGATCTGTGTCCCACAGTGATGAATAATGTCAGGCTAACATCCTCTGTGGGAGAATCCTTCACAGAAGGATGCTATTAATTTTCCTCTCACCCTTCTCCTCTAAAGACAATCCTTCTACACATTCTAGCACATCAATCATCACTGGGCCCCTTTAATGAATGACTTTCAATTTCTCTTTTTCATTGATCCTTCCAAGAATCACAGTAAAGACAGTCCTGATGGTGTGGGAGAGAGACAGCTGAATTCGGAGCCTAGGGGTCAGAGAATCGGAACATTTCCCCTTTGCAGACATTGAAGAAATCTCAGAGGCCAGCCAGTCTAATCACACCTGAGAAAGAATCCCCTCTACGATATGGATGGGGGAGTAGAAGGGGAAAAAAATCATTTATTAAATACCTACTATGTGCTAGACATTGCACTAAGCACTTTACAAATCTTATCTCAGTTGATTACTCAATAAATGTTCATCCATTCTGTGCTTGTGAACTCAGTGAGGAAGAATCAACTATCTATGAGGAAGTTCATTTCAGATGATAACTTACTCTAATTAATAGTAAAAATGACTAGCATTTAAAAAGAGATTGGAGGCTTGCAAATATGCACTAGGTATTAACCTATTGGACTGCACAGCCACCTGAGGATAGGAGTTATTATTATCCTAATTTCCAGGAAAAGAAAGGAAATTCAAAGAGTCTCAGGATTGCACACTACATTGTATCTGAGACAAAATTAGGGTTCAAGGGTTCTTGACTCCAAATCCAGGGAATCTCTTCCTTTTGTCAAGCCTGTATCTGCCTGTATCACTGGATTTGAATCTTGGATCTGCTCATTATTATATGTAGGACTTTCTCATTTCCGATGGCCTCAAATTCCTCAGATGAAAAGCAAGGATATTGAACTAGACAATATCCAGACACTACTTATATTTGCCAAGTGTCCAATGATAGGACCTGTCAACCTGGACCACTATTTAATCCTTTTTTTTTTCAAAGTATAATTCTGTTTTATACAAATGTAACTGCCAGAGAGTGCTAATAAGCAGAATGGGCTGATCTGTGAGTAATGCCTTGATCTAAAGCCAACTAAGTCCAGTAAACTTGCTGACCACCCTCTTTGCATCCATGGAACTTCCTTAAAAGCTCACTCCTTCCTTTCTAGAAACATGACTTTCTCTCTCTCTCTCTCTCTCTCTCTCTCTCTCTCTCTCTCTCTCTCTGTCTCTCTCTCTAACATTCTATGATTTAAATATTTTATTTTTTTAGAAAATAATTTTCCATGATTCCATGATTCATGTTTTTACTTTCCCTTTCACCCCCCTTTAAAACTCCCCCCATATCCAACACGCATCTTCACTGGTTTTAACACACATGTGATCAGTCAAGACTTATTTA
>NW_025349709.1:0-2813 GCF_016433145.1 Gracilinanus agilis
AGTTAATATAAATTTCAAAAACAAATTGTATGTGCTGCATTTATGTATCACAATTCAAAAATGCAGAAGGAAGTCATCCACATGGAAGCTAAAATCAATTTATTAAATAATGCTTGAGTGAAAGAGGGAACTATGAAAACATATAGTTTGTATCAAAGATAATGATGTAACAGGCATGGCTTTTAGTCAAAACATCACTTAGGAACAAATTTCTAGCACTAAAAGCCTTAATCAATAAGAAACAGCGTGTTTGAGAGTTTTGCCACTGAAAATCAATAGGAAAATAGAAGGAATCAAAATCAAAGCCAAAATTAATAAAATTAAAAGAAATAAAATATTGGAAATAATAAATAAAACCAAGAGTTAGAGTTTTTACATTTTCAGTACAATCGATAAGTAGCAAATCAAATTTAAAGAAGGATAAAAGCCAAATAACCAAGATTAGAAATAAGAAATAATTTATACAATAAAAACAAAAGAAATCAAGGAAATTACCAGAAATGACTACATCCAGCTCTATGCTAGTAAATTTGACATTCTGTGAGAAATGGGTGGATATTGTAAAAGAATTCAAATGAATAACAAGAAGGGAATAAATTAATAAGTACTTATTAAGCACCTATTACATGCCAGGTTTATTAGGCACTATGGATACAACTACAAAGAATAAGACAATCTGTTCTCAAAGGAACTTATATTCAAAGTGGAATTTGTGGACTCCACAGGTTGGAAAGTCCGAGCACGATTCTTTTTAGGGACAAGGTCTATGGATCTGGGTTGATTTTTTGATGCTGTATTATTATGGGGAGAGAGTTGGCACAGTGGATGGACAGCCAGTCTCAGTTCAGGAAGATCTGAGGCTGACCTCTGACCCATCCTGGCTGTGTGACCCTGAACAAGTCCTGTAATCTCTCAGTGCCCCAAGGAACTCCTGAGAACTTAAGTTGTAGAGGAAGGGCCAACCTGTATGGGTGAAGAGAGTTTCCTCATTCAAGAAGTTCTCTCAACCAATAAAATCATCAGTCCAGTCCCTCTCCCCATTCTCCTATGTCTATACGGGAAGCATGCCTACATTGCAATTTGTGTGAAGAAGATCTGAAGGTTTTAGTGGACCACAAGCTCAATGGCAGCCCCCAGTTTTAACATTATGTGTTGAGAATCACAATGTGCAAAACGAGTCCTGGGGTCAGACCACATCCAGGGTAACAGATTCAGCTCTGGCTACCACATGTGAAGAATCAGTAATTAACAAGCTTTATGAAGTGCCTACAATATGCAGGGGAGCAGGGAGGAAGAGATAAGCATTTCTAGAGCACCTCCTATGTGCCAGGCACTCTGCCAGGCCCTTTACAAATCTGATCTCATGTGAACCTTACCACGGCCCTGGAAAGTGGGGGGCCCCTTATTGTGTCCAAGTTACAGAGGGAAACAGAGGTGAAGTGATTTGTCCAGGGTCACAGACACATCTGCAACTAGATTTGCATTCACCTCTTCCTGACTCTGTGCCCAGTTCTCTGTCCATTGTGGTGCCACCTACCTGCCAGCAAAGTGCTAGGCACAGTCCTGGGCACCTGGAGATACAAAGATGAAAGTAAAATATTCCCTGCCCTCAAGGAGCTTGTACTCAGAAGAGAGAAACAAACATATGCACGTAGAAGCAGAAGCAAAATAGATAGAAGGACATGGTGGAGGAGGCTGGAGGGGGAGCCAGGATGATGCCATAAGCCAAAGCTGGAGGAAGGAACGGGAGCCATCTAGCCTGGACTCAGGGGAGACCAGAAGAGCTGACTTCTCCCCTCGACTTCACACAACACATTCATTCCCCTGCACAGCATTGAATGTCTGTTGGCAAAGGGCCTGGTCCTCTGGGTTCCCTTTAAGGAAGTTCACTTTGTCCTTTAAAACCATTTAAAACTCAAGTTAATCATTCCTGTGGAAAGAATGCCACGCCAGCTCACCACCGAAGTGGGGACAGAAGCATGCGACATGTCCTCTGCATTGCCCGATCCTCCCTCTTTGGGTGCCATTTGGCCTCCATGCCAAAGCCCATGACCTGGACCCTGGCCACATGGGAGGGAAGGCAGGGGTGGCAGGTTTAGACTTTTATAGTTGGGGTTCAGAGTGAAGTCATCTCGCTTCTTTAATCTGAGACAAACAAACTCCACAGACCATGTTTGGAACATTATTAGAGCTGATTTCTATATTTATCCAGGAAGGAATGGCACCGCTGAGTGGAGGTGGGGCTCGTTCCAGATATGCTAAGCCCACCCTGAGGCAGGAGGTCTAGAACTGTGTCTGCGGAGCCAGATCATGGAGAAGGGGCTAATCTCTCCTCAGATTCTGAAGCAGCCCTCCTAATGGTTCTTGTCCCAGTCTTTACGGGTAGTTATGGGGTGAAGAAAGGGGCAAAGAAAGAGAACTAGACAGTAATAGAATGCACAGAGCAACCAGCCTTATAGCTTGATATATTTTAACTCACACAACAGGAGAGAGACAGAGACAGAGAAAAAGAGAGTGTCAAAGAAGGAGAGGGAGATAGATAGATAGATAGATAGATAGATAGATAGATAGATAGATAAAAGATAGATAGATGAATAGAAAGATAAGTAGATAGATGAAAGGATGGATAGATAGATAACAGATAGATGAATAGACAGATAAGTAGATAGATAGATAGATAGATAGATAGATAGATAGATAGATAGATAGATAGATAGATAGACAGATGAATAGATGGTTAGATAGAGAGACAGACAAACAGATAGATAGATAGAGAGAGAGAGAGAGATAGACAGATGAATAAATGGATAGAT
>NW_025349710.1:0-7477 GCF_016433145.1 Gracilinanus agilis
GTGCTAGGCAGTGGAAATACAAATACAAAGAATGAAACAATGCCTAAATACAAATGGATGGATGGATGGATCTATGTAGGATAAGGTACAGGGGGCCCCAAGTCTGGAGTGGTGAGATTCTGGGTTCAAATCTGGGCTCCAGCACTTCCTAGCTTTGTGACTTGGAAAAAGACACTTAACCCTCATTGCCAAAGCCTTGCCACTCTTCTGTCTTAGAATTAATAATAAGATAGAAGGTAAGGACTTAATAATGAAAATAAGAGTCCTAGCTGGATTGTCATTTAGGTATCAATGCTAAAATTGCTTCTATCAGTCACAGTAGAAATAATAGGTGCCACCCCTTCCCTACACCACCTAATACCTTTCCCTATTGGAACAAGAAAGGTAAATTGGGCTCTATAACCCTTACACAAGACAATACCAAAATTAACAGTTGGTGACCTGAGAAATAATTGAAATGTCATGAGAGCTTCCTTCTCTGAGGCCAAGCTGCTCCCATTAAACACACACCAATGAATCTCCCTGGGAAACCAGCCTTACTTGAGTTTACCAAAAGGAACTGACACCGACAGAACAATACATCTAGAATGACTGAATTAAAGACACCCCACTTTTCCATTCTCCTGCCTGAAGAACAGATTATACTTGGGCCAGGATGCCAAGAAAAGCTTTTAAGTAGTTGCTTTTGACTAGAGAATTCGGTCAGGTATGCAGAGATGTGCACATTTCTGGGAGCTGCAACCACAGAAGCCGCTGTCATATCCAGAGCTCCAATACTCCCTCTGGCCCTGCCCTTCACCCTCCTCCTCAGAAAATTTGCAGATTCTCCCTTCCCATCGTAGAATTCTGAGACTAGCTAAAAGTACTCCAGAAGCTATTCTAGAGGGACCACTGGGGCAGGGCTTCTGGGTGCTAGGGAAAAGATGCTCTCCTTCCTGAATCAAATGGCCAATATTTCTGCCTATCCATTTGAGCCCACTGAGTCCTGGTATTTAACGCTAACAAGCATATATCCAGTTGTTCTGATTCTTTTTTCAAACTATAATATCATGCTCTGCACTTTCCAGGAGAGGCTTACTAAGTCCTTAGCTAGAAAGAATGAAAGGGTACATACAATGTGAAACTGATTCCTTAGGAGGTGATCCAAACATGACTTTTCAAGAGTAGGGCTGTGGCTAGTTTCCCTTAGTCCTGAATATCAACTTTGAATCCTCTACCAGAGTGCCTCAGTTTACCTCAATATTATCTCCTAACCCAGTGCTTTGGTTTATTCCAGTCACTTTCTAATCTCTTCACACTTGCAATCTGATCCTACTTCTTACCTTTCTTAAGAGAGCATATTTATTAATCCAGGAATACTACTTCTGTGGCACCCACCTACCAAGTCAGTTTTCTACTATCAAATAGCTCCTGAAATCCTACTTCTTCCTAAAGTTTTCCTAGGTTGATTAAAAAGAGTTGAATGAATAAAGAATATCTGGCAATGCAGTCAATGCATAAATATCAGGGCCCATACAGTTCTTATTTTTTAATATTTTTAGTTTACTTTCCCCCCACTTACAGGTACAAACAATTTTTAATGTCTGTTTATTTTTATTTGATTTTTTCCCCCTTGGACTTTGCATTTAATGTTCAAAGACAGAAAGCATCCAGAGTGATGTGGGCGAGGGATGTGACAAATTCATCACTTTAGTACATTTTTACTCTTTTTTGTTATCATTTATATTTATTTTATACATATAATGAGCAATGTAATAATAAAATACATATTATTTGTTATAAATTTGTAATAAGTTATAATAAATATCCTTCTTCAAAAGAAACAAATTCTCACATTAGTTATGTCCAAAAATCTGTCTTATTCTTTATTTTTTCCTCCCTCCCCAAAAGATAAGTAATATGATATAGGTTGTCCACATATTATCCTATCACACATATTTTCCTGTTCATCATGTTGTGAAACAAGACATAAATTACTTACATTAGGGAAAAATTCATGGAGGAAATCAAGTGAAGAATGGTATGTTTCAGTTTGCATTCAAACTCTGCCTATTCCTTCCAGGGCCAAGAAGAATCTTTTTCACCAGGAGTCTCTTGTAGTTATCCTGAATCCTTGTCTTATTGATAATAATTAAGTTGTTCATAATTAATCTACATGCATTATTTTTGTTACTGTGTAAACATTCTCCTGGTTCTTCTCATTTCACTTTGCATCACTTCATATGCCTTTCCATTTAATTTTGAGTCCCAAATTCTCTCCTTCCTTCCTTTCTCTCCCTCTTTGAAGATACAGTAAGAAATCTGATATAGATTTTACATGTGTAATCATGTAAAACATTTTTCCATCTTAGTCATTTTGTGGAAGAAACTTGAATTTTAAAAAATGAGAAAGAGAAGTGAATTATAGGATGCATTGGTCTGGATTCAGATCTTTTCAGTTTTTTGTTGTTGTTTTTTTTCTAGAGGCATATGACACTTTTTATCATGAGACAGTTGACTTTGAGCTCAGTTTATTGTATTGCTGAGAAGAGCTAAGTCATTCAGTTGTTCTTCATATAATAGTGCTGATGATGTGTACAATGTTCCTCTAGTTCTGCTCATTTCATTCTGCATTAGTTTGTGTATGTCTTTCCTGGTTTTTCAGAAATCATCCTACTTGTTATTTCTTATAATGTAACAGTGTTCCCTACAATCATATATCACAACTTGTTTAGCTATTCCCTACTTGATGGACATTCTTTCACTTTCCAACTCATTGCCATCACAAAAAGAGCTGCTATAAATATTTTTGTACCAATAGGTCCTTTTCGCTATTTTTGTGGATCTCTTTGGAATACAGATCTAGTAGGATTATTACTTGCTCAAAAGGTATGCACAATTTTATAACCCTTTCAGCATAGTTCCAAATTGCTCTCCAGAATGGTAGAATTGATTCACAAATTCACCAACAGCATATTATTATCTCAATTTTCCATTTTTTAAAAATGGATAAATTTGTTTGTTTGTTACATTAGAATTCCCAGGTATCTCCCTTCATCCATCCTCTTCCCACACTAGAGAAGGTAGCTTTTGCAAAAAGATTTATGTAGATATAAAATTATGTCTTGCTTGTTTCTATTTATCGGTTCTTTCTCTCAAGGTAGACATACACAAGTCATTCTTCAAACAACATTCCTGTTGCCATATATACGGTTCTCCTGATTCTGTCCGTTTCACTCTTCATAATTTCACACATGTCTAAGTTTTGTTGTTGTCATTATTTTTAATGAGTCTGTTCTTAATTTCTTATGGGACAGTAGTATTGCATCACAATCATATGCCATAATCTGTTTAGCCATTCCCCAATCAATGGTCATCCTCTCAATTTTTTCTTTGCCACAACAAAAAGAGCTGCTATAAATATTCTAAAATATATATGTTCATTTCCTTCTTCCTTAATCACTTTAGGAAATAAATCTAATAGTGGTATTGCTGGTCAAAAGGTATACACAGCTTTATAACTCTTTGGGGCACAATTCTAAATTGTTCTCCAGGTGGTTGGATCAGTTCACAGTTCCAGCAACAATATATTAGTATTCTCATTTTTCTACATTCCCTCCAACATGCCATTCTTCTCTTTTATCATTTTAGCTAATCTTATAGGTATGAGATGATATTTCAGTTGCTCTGATTTGCATTTCTCTAATCAATAATAATTTAGAGCATTCTAATATAGTTACATGTAGCTTTGATTTCTTCATCCAAAAACTGTTCATATCTTTTGACCATTTATCAACTGATGAATGACTCAAACTCATATAAACTTGAAAAAGTTCTCTATATATTTTAGATGTGAGATCCTTATCTGAGAAAATGTCTATAAAATCCTCACACAAACACAATTTTCTGCTCTTTTTTCTAATCCTGCCTACATTCATTTTATTTGTATAATACCTTTTTAATTAAATGCATTCAAAATTATCCATTTTACATATTGCAAGGCTTTCTCTCTTTTATTTATTCATAAAGTATTCTCTTATCCTTGAATATGATAGGTAATATATTTTCTGTTTTTTCCAATTTGCTTATGATATCTCTCTCTTTATACCTGTCATGTATCTATTTGGATCTTATCTTGTAAATGTTGCATAACATTGGTCACTATCTAATTTCTGCAAGATTACTTTCCAATTTTCCCAACAATTTTTACCAAATAGGGAAATTTTATCCCAAAACCTTGGATCTTTATTTTAGTCAAACACAAAGTTACTATAATCTTTTACAACTATTTGTGGTTTATCTGTTCCATTCCACTGGTCTACCTTTCTACTTCTTAGTCACTCCCAGAGAGTTTTGACAATTACTGCTTTATAATACTTTAAAATCTTTACTGCAAGACCTCCTTCCTTTAGATTTTTTTTCCCCTTAATTCCTTTGACATTCTTGAATTTTTGTTCTTCCAAACAAATTTTGCTTTTTTTTTTTTTTTTTTTTTTTTTTGCTGATTTAATTGGGATAGCACTGAATAAGTGGATTAATTTAGGTAGGATTTTCATTGTAATTATATTGTATCTGTCTGTCCATGAATAGTTAATTAACATTTCTCCAATTATTTAGATCTGTTTATTTGTGTAAGAAGTGTTTTATATATATGTTCTAGCTCCTGGATTTGTTTTGGCAGATATGTTCCAATAATTTAATTCTATCCACAGTTATTTTAAATGGATTATCTCTTACTATCTCTTCTTACAGGACTTTGAGGGTGATATATAGGAATCCTGATGATACATAATGGTTTATTTTATGTCATGTCACTTTACAAAAATTATTGATAGTTTCAATTAATTTTAGTTGAATCTAGGATTTTCCATATATATATAATCATATCATCTGCAGAAAAAGAAAAAGTAGTATCAATTTCCTTTTCTTCTCATATTGCAATTGCTAGCATTTCCAATACAATATTAAATAATATTGATAATAGGCATCCTTGTTTCACTCCTGATCTTACAGGGAAGGCTTCTAACATATCCCTGTTGTAGATAATGTTTGCAGATGGGAAAAATTCATTTTGATCTATGCTTTTAGGTGTTTTTAATAGGAATAAGTATTGTATTTTGTAAAAAACTTTTTACACATCATGTGATTGTTACTTTTGCAATGGATGTAATCAATTATGTTAATAGCTTTTTCTTATATTAAACCATCCCTGCATACCTGATATAAGCCTTGTTTGATCATAACATATAATCTTATAATATATTATTATAGTATTCTTCCTAATATTTTATTTAAGATTTTTACATCTGTATTAATTAATGAAATTGGCCTATACTTTTTCTTCTCTGTTTTTACTCTTCCTGGTTTAGGTTTTAGCACTACATTTGTTTCATAAAAGGAGTTTGATGGGATTCTTTCTTTATCAGGTATTCTAAATAATTCACTTAATACTTAAATTAGATGATATTTAAATGTCTGATAGAATTCACCTGTGAATCCATCTGGTCCTGCTGCTTTTTCTTTTAGAAAATTAATTTACGACGTGTTCAATTTCTTTGTCTAAAATAATTAGATAATCTATTTCCTCCTCTGTTCATCTAGGAAGTTTATATTTTTGTAAGTATTCTTCCATTTCACTTAAATAACTAAATTCGTTGACATATAATTGGGCAAAATAATTCCTAACAATTGCTTTAATTTTATCTCCATTAGAGGCAAATTAACCTTTTTTCATTTTAATGCTAGCAATTTGGTCTTTTCTTAAAATTATATTAACCTGTTTTTTTTTCATAAAACCAACTCAGTTTTATTTATTAATTCAATAGTTTCTCATATTCAATTTTATTAATTTCAACTTTAATTTTTAATATTTCCAATTTGGCATTTTATTAGGAATTTTAAATTTGTTCTTTTTCTACTTTTTTATTGTATAACCAATTCATCAATCTGTCATTTCTCTATTTAATTGATTTAAGTATTGAGTGATACATATTTTCCTCAAATTACTTCTTTTGTTGTATCCCACTGATTTTGGGTATGTTGTCTCATTATTATCACTTTCTTTAATAAAATTATTTAATGTTTGCATGACTTGTACTTTAACCCAGTCATTTTTTAAGATTAAGTTATTTAGTTTTCAATAAACTTTAATTCTGTTTCCATGATCACTTATTAAAGTATAATTTTAATGTATTATGATTTGAAAATGTACCATTGAGAAACTCCTTTCAATTCCTGTTCGGTTCTCTCCATATATCTACCATATATGGTGTGCATAAAATTTTATTTATCTTCTGGAATTCTTTTTCATTAGATTTATAGGCTTCTGAAAGGGGAAGGTTAAAGTCCCCCATCCTAATAATATTATTATCTTTTCCCACCTATAACTCTTTTAGCTTTTCCTTTAAAAATCTAGATATTATAATATTTCATGCATATAGGTTTAGTAGTGATGATGCTTCATTATATATGGTACCTTGTAACATAATATAGTTTCCCTTTTATTTCTCTTAATTAAATCTATTTTTCTTTAATTTTGTTTGAGATCATTATTGCTATGCCTATTTTTTTGTTATCAGAAAGAAGAATGATATATTTTATTCTACCCCTTTACTTTTACTTTATCTCTCATTTTAAAATGTTTTTTCTTGTAAGCAACATGTTGTTGGGTTTTAGTTTTTGGTCCATTCTGCTACCCATTTCTATTTTGGGGGTGAATTCATCCCAGTCACATTCAAAGTTATAATTATTAGCTATATATTTCCTCTATTCTATTTTTCCTTACTGCTTTTCCTTCTTTGCTTCTCTTTTTATCCTATTCCTCCTCAGAAGTCTAATTTTCTTTTAACATCTCCTTCTTTTCTCATTTTCCTTTCTTGTCATAATAGCCAATCTGAGAGCTGTGAGCTTTTGTACTTACTTTTCCATTTGGTCTATTCTACTTTTTAAGAAGTTCTTTTCTTCAGTGAATTTTTTTACACTTTTTTTTCACATATCCAATTCTTCTTTTTTAAAGAGTTCCCTTCAGTGGAATTTTGTGCCTATTTTGGAAACTATTCTGTTTTTTAAGATATTGTTTTCTTCATTATTTTTGTGTCATCTCTTTTTCCCCTATGGTTTTCCTACATCACTCTCATTTCCTTGCCCAATTTTTCTTCTACATCAGTTGTTTTATTTTTAAAATCCTTTTTTGAGCTGTCCAAGAATTCTTTTTGGACTTGAGACCAGTTTACATTTTTCTTTGGGGGGGGGGGCTTTTTATGCAGCATTATGGCTTTTTCTTGTGAATTTGTGTTTTGGTCTTCCCTTTCACCAAAATAATTTATTATGTTGAATTTCTTTTTTGGTTGTTTGCTCATTTTCTAGCTTTTTTCTTGACTTTTAACTTTTCTTAAAAACTTAAAATTGAACTCTGTTCCTATGGTGAAAGGGGCATGATCCCAATCAAATTCTTTCTGCAACTATTTTCAGAGTTCATTCTGAGAACATATGTATATCC
>NW_025349711.1:0-4668 GCF_016433145.1 Gracilinanus agilis
ATATATATATATATATACTTTAGTAGCTTACTAATAAAGCAAGACCATATAGCTATTCAATTCCTGACTGAAGTTGATAATTGAAATACATTTAGAAGTCATAGTGAGGTTCTGCCTATAATAATTGAGCTGAGCCTGCTTGGGTGATGGAGAAAATTGCGAATCCCAAACACATAAACTATCCTCAAATTTCAATGATTTAAAATGACAGAACTTTCACCTATAGAAAACAGGATTGGAAATGTTCACAAACTTATATTATAGCAGAAAATTAGGGAAAATTTTTGACCTCATCTCTGCTATATCTTTATTAGTCCTTAATCAGTTTGTTTCTATACTTGACTTTGATGAGCATGCATTTCAAATAAAGACAGATATCCTTCCTTGTATGCTAGGAGAGAGTAATGCCAGAGATTTCTGTGATATCTATCACAGAAAATGGGCATTTTCATCAAGATCTCTTAGGGTAGTTTGATGTGCTTATTCCTACTCAATTAAAAGTCAGTTTTAGGTAATTACCTAGAAGATGTATTCTGTCTTTCCTCTTAATTTTCTTTATGCTGTTCAGAGATTTCTGACATTTTTATTAAGGATTACACACAGCCTATTAATAATTTTCATACCTAATTGCTTCTGGTAACACTTGTGTCCTTCCTATTGTGGCCAGTGTTTTTCCCCCCAACACTAAGATAATTGTTTAGAAAGAAAGAGCATTTCTTCATTAGAAGAGTGCTCTTAGAAGTCCTTTAATTATTGTGAAGATTTGAATCTCTTGGGAAGAACTGTTATCTATTTAAAAGACATCAGCTAGAAATGGAAGAACTCCTTTTCCTTTCTCTCCTCCTTGCCCTCTGAAAGCCCAGCTAAGTGACTGAATTGACAGCCAGACAGAAAATACCTCAACCCTTGCTCTGCTAGGATGTCAGGGAGATGCATTGGAAATTCATCTGAGACTTCCTTGGTACAGGGTGAACTTTGGGTGGCTGCATTTATTTTTAGTCAAATTAATTTTGAGAGGAAAAGTTTCCTCTCCTTAGAATAAAATGTTGCCTTGACAGCTCAGGGGGTAAACAGTGCACAGTAGGTTGCTGCCTGGAAAAGCTCATTTTTAGTGAAATTCAAATAAAGTCAAATGAATCTATGAATGCACAACCACCCTGAATATCGTTATTTTCCCCCCCACTTTCCACTACTGAAACATTCCCATAACCAGAAATGGATTTGCTTATATTGTTCTTTGAAGGAATAAATAACAGACGTTAATGAAAGAAATGGCGTTTTCTGATTGAGTATTTTTTTTAAACCCTTGTACTTCGGTGTATTGTCTCATAGGTGGAAGATTGGTAAGGGTGGGCAATGGGGGTCAAGTGACTTGCCCAGGGTCACACAGCTGGCCTGATTGAGTATTAAGTTACAATTTTTCTATCTTCTAATGGCCTACAGTCTTTGTTATCTATCTTATGCATTTTATACCTTTTTGATGGTTTTCTTTTTATGTTATAAATGCATAATATATCTACATCTAGATGCTAAAATTCTTGAGAGGAGCTATTATAGTGGTATTATATATTCAGAACCGGAAGCAATCTGAAAGATCATCTAAGCAAGAAGTTCTCAAATTGTTTGGACTCAAGGATGCCTTTAGAATCTTAAAAATATTGAGAATCCCATAAAGCTTTGAAAAAAGTTGATCTAATCACACACCTTAATTGTATTGATGAGGCTTCAAATGTGAAGTGGCAAAATGTAAAGAGTGTTGGATTAGGAGTTAGGAATCCAAAGTGAAAATTCAACCTCAACAATTTACTGTGTGATGAAGTTATCTAGTATCATGCATTTCTTTATCTGTAACATGGGGATAATGATTCTAGCTACCTAACAAAGTTGTTGTATGGAAAGAGATGGCCACCTTAATGTTTTATGAAACTTTATCATAAATGTACATTATTATTATGCAGAATCATATGCAAAGAGGGTAAACATAGAACTATTATAATTTGCTTTTTCTATTATAGTTTTATACATTGTAGGTATCTAATAAATATTTACTTATTGATTGATGTGGTGGTGTGGGAAAAAGAAGTATTAATATGAATATACTTTAAGAACAGAAAAATACTACAGGAATACCATTATTTCTTAGACAAAGAAAAGCATTTCAATACTACAGCAAAAATCCTGCCTAGAAAATAGGTAAGGGGGAGGAAATGAGAGAGATCAATGAAACATTTAATCCAAAGCACAGATTTTTCTTTTGCCTTAAATGGTTTGGATATTAGTTTCAGTAATTATATATTTAGGCAGTATTATGCCTTTTCAAAGTCTTTCCCATAATTTTTCATTAAGGATACTCAGCTTATGAGATAGCAACTCAGGTATTATTAATGTGATATGTAAGATATTTAGTGATATAAGAGCTATTATTAAATGCTTACTCTTAGTCATTGAAGGGATAGAGGCACAGAGAAATCAGCGACATGCTTAATATTATATAATGAAAGGTAATTATTTGCCAATTTGGTAATATTAATTCAACTTTTCCCATTCTTCCTCCAAATCTCCTTCCACTGAATCCTCCTGCTTCTCATCAAATCAACTGGCTATAGAACAGAATAAGAAAACTCCATCATATATAATTGGTTCCCCCATATTTTCTTACTGAAGGAAAATAATTTCTACTGTAAAAATGCCATGTTAACATGCAACCTAACTGAATATAATCCTTTGGGAGAAAAGGTGGATGTTTAATGAAATAGAATAATTTCAATATTCCCGATGAAACAAGGAAAACTCAATAGAAAATTTTGCTTTCAAATGCAAGACCCTAGTAGAATTTAATGGTAAACAAGAAAGAAAAATCATAAGGGATTTGGTAAGATCAATCTGTTAACATTACTACATGGGAAGATAATGCTTGTGACTGCTAAGAACTTTATCATTATCATGGCATTTAGAAGGAGTAAACATAGGTGGAAGGCATGTATGTGAATATATTATGATAGAATGATATACCAAAAAAAATGATAAAGGATAAAGAAAGAGGGATGTAGTAGGAAGTGAATGGTAGAATGTGTTATATTATTTTATATACAATGGAAGGGAACATGGATTGAGGTGGCAGCTAACACTTGAACTTGCTCTCAATGGAATTACCTTATAGAAAGAATAAACTATACACTCATTTGAATATAAAAATTCATCTTACCTTACATGGAAGTAGAATAAGGAGATAAGAGAAGGAAGGGAGCTGATAGAGGAAGTAGAAGGCTTCCATTGGTCAGGAATTTCTCATCATGTACACCAAGCAGAAATGAAAACTTGTTGTGAATTAGTTGAAACTGATGAGCAAAAAAATCAAAGATAAAAGAAATAACTTCAAATGTCTGACAAGAATAATCAATGACAATAGAAAATATTGCTTTCTCTGTAGTTCAATCACACTTTATAAAGAATTATTGCAATTTAAAAAATTGAGAATCTATACTTCTTCCTCCAATTCAGGTTCCTCCTATAAATAAATCCTGTAAATATTCTAGAAATATTTATAATAGAAAAATGGGGACATATAGCTCTCCCATTCTCCATTTTCCCCCAGCTTTTTTGCATATACCTAGGAATATTAAGAAGTCAAATGTTTTCTGGATATCTGTAATAGTAATAATAATAACAATAATAATAATAGTGTATGTATTGATTTCAGATTTACAAAATAGTTTACAAAAATTATTTCATTTTACTCTCACAATAATCATGAGGAATAGATATTCTTATCCCTATTTTATAGATAAGGAAATTGAGGCAGACAGAGATTCTGCCTTGACCATAATTTCACAGCCAGTGAGTGTCTGAAAACAGAACTGATGGCTTCCTGATTTCAGAAGTACTACTCTATCCATTCTTCCATTGAAATCACTATGTTATAATCTAGCATAGTGGCCTTGTGGGCCCTTTAGAGGAAGAATTTAAGGAATAAAAAGCTAGGTCTCAAATAATGTAAATAATGAATCTCACGGAATTTATAACATTACTTGAAATTATACTCTATATTTACATCAACTGGAAATGTATTTCATATAACAATAACTTTGAATAGTGAAAGTTCAAATACATGCAACTACTTCACGATATTCTTTTCCCCCCATTATCAAGACCTAGCTTTAGAATCAGTTGGTATCATATGGAGAAAAAAAATTGGGTTTCCCTGCAGAATTACTTGGGAAGATCCTTCTTTCTTATTTGGCAATTTCTCAAATGGCAAGAGTTGCCAGATGGAGAGCCATATGTGGTCTGTGTCCTAGAGGAACCCTTTTGTTTAGAATTTGTATAGGTTACATTCCATGAAACTAACAAACACTTAATAAATACGCATTTCTCTGTTTATCATTTTGCTTGATGTTAACACTCATCAGAGTATCACACAATTATTTCCATAATATTTTCTACCATAGCAATAGTTGTATATTTTATGTCTACATAGATGGCAGCTTATCTGAGGAGAATATTCTAGGGGGCATTTTACTCTACCAAGTCACATTCTCACTCAAAATTGATAATCACAGTACGATCACAGATCATCACTATCCAAAATTCTATGATGTGCTACAAACAATAGTCAGAAAAATCTGTTCGTTAACTGCCTTTATATATATATATATATACATATATATG
>NW_025349712.1:0-5994 GCF_016433145.1 Gracilinanus agilis
CAGATTTTATATATTTATATATAAATTATAATATGCAATTCATGTTTGTATTTTATATAATATAGCTTATTGTATGGAATGTGATGTGTACTTGTATAATATATAATTTATAGGATATCTATATTTTCTCACATTAACTTTTTTGTGTATCATGTGTCTTCATCGAATTTTAAATTCTTCAAAAAAATACTAAGATTGTTTTTCTTTTTCATCCAAACTAGCTTTGCATACAATAGATGCTTTATATTTTATTGATATGAAAGCATACTTAACACATAGTAGATGCCAAATAAAAGTTAATTCATTAACTTAATCTTAAGTTTTTGAAAATGGGGATGAAAATTGGGTACTTCAATTCTGGTTTTTGGTTCATGCTGAAACCAGTCGATGTTCTATGAATACCAAGTCTGCAACTGTGCAACATTCATTGAATTGGCTGAACCAGGAGACATACTTTGAAAGATGAATGTTTAGATGTAACACTTTGAAGTGCTTTCAGGAAGTTCCTTTAAAAAAATTTTTTTTATAGGCGATAATAAAATGTAGTTCATTCCCTCTGGAATCTACACATATCTGCCATTTCTAAGAGGTAGTGATTCCATTTCTACTATCTGTAAAAGGCTGTTGATTAGTTATGATATTTATGTTTTTAATCTCTTTGGTAAACATACCCAAGGGCTGCATAATGGGAGCCTATTTACAAAGAAGCAACAAAACAATAAATAATATGCTGAAATTCCTTGTGAGGACACCTCACTGTTTGACATCTAACATCACTGAATACTGGGACACCACTACAAGTATGGAAAATTTTTCTTGCCCATTCGACAGTTCAGTGGCCGCTCCTGGGGTGACCAAAAGCCATTGTAGTCTACTCAGGCAAATGACTACTACTTGACTTACCCTTATCTTGTAGCAAGTATTTATATTGCTCTAAAGCTATGCATGCATTCATTCAATTGAAACCCTTTTTAAAAAAAGGCTTAGATGATCACTTATTGGATATGCTAGAGAGGGAACTCTTGTTCAGGAGTGGGTCAGAATAGATAACATTTGTGATTCATCTGAGCCTTGAAGGAAGATGAAAGTACTAAAATGTGGAGGTAAGATGGGAATGAATGGTAGACATGGTGGAAAGCCTGTGGAAAAGCAGAAAAATATGGAGGATGTAATGTCAAACAGTTTCACTAAAGCATAAAACATGTGAAAAGCAGAAATGTGAAATAAATTTAAAAAGATATGTTAGAGGGGGCAGCTAAGTGCCTCAGTGGATTGAGAACCAGGCCTGGAGTCAGCAGGTCCCACATTTAAATCTAGCCTCAGACACTTCCTAGCTGTGTGATCCTGGGCAAATCACTTAATCCCCATTGCCTAGCCCTTACTGCTTTTTCTGTCTTTGAATAAATACACAATACTAATACTAAAACAGAAGGTAAGGATTTAATGGGGGGGGGGGATAGGGGGAAAGGTATATTAGAGCCAGATTATGGAGGCAAATGCTAGATTGAGGAGTTTGTATTTTATCCAATAGAGTGGTCTGACTTGGGTGAGATTACTTTTTTTTAAATAATCATCAATAAATATGTAAATATCAAGAAGTTTACTCATATCAAAGAATTTGAATACAAGACAGTAATGTCTTTGCCCAAAGTAATAGGTCAAGGAGGAAAAAACAGCATGGTGCCCAGTAAAGCAAATCTTGTCTAAGGAGAACTTAAGCTAAATTATCCTACAGATCCAGTGTAACAAATAAATAAGAATACATACATCACTGTGATTGTTTAGTCATTTCAGTTGTGTCTCAGACTTCATGACTTTAGATGAGATATCTTTATGGAAATTTCACCATCTTATTTACTGCTTTGTTATGCTTTAGGGAGATTATTTTGTCTACTTTGTGAAAAATGGATTGAAGAGGGAAAACCTTACAGAAAGGAAAACAATCCGAAGGCTCTTACCAGTTGCCCAAGTAAGACCTAAGGTAATGACCATGTGGATGTAGAGAGAAGAGATTAAAGAGACCTTATAGGGAAGGACTGACAAGATTTGGCAACTGATTGGATGTGGTAATGATGAAGTGAAATCTGGAATGGGGAAGAGTCAAGGATAAATCCAAATAACTCCAAACTTCATCATAAGTGGAAACATAATGGTGCCCTCAATGGAACAAAGGAACTTTGAAGGAGGGGTGAGTTCATGGGGAAAATTCTATTTCTGATCATTTGAATTTAAGATACTGATTGAACATCTAGCATTCATTGATATAGGTGGAGTTCTGGAGAGAGGTTTATACACACAAACTCTCACACACACATACATATATAAAACATGTATATATATATATATATGTATATATATATATATACATGGGTGGATAGATGAATGGAGGGATGGATGGATTGGATGAAAGGATAAACAAGGTGACCTGAAAGAGTTAGTGCAGTTTTAAACTTTAATAGCAAGTGAAGGTATAGAGTTGGTCGATAGAATTTCATCTATGGGTGAAAAGCAGAAAAAAAACAAGCAGTATCATTTTGTAAAAGAGTAGATGAGAAAATAAATTTGGGGGCTTCAGGTGGTTCGGTGGATAAAGATTCAGGTCTGAAGATGGTTGGTCCTGGGTTCAAATCCTAGCTATGTCACCCTGGGCAAGTCACTTAACCCCAATTGCCCTATCTTTGATACTCTTCTGTATTGAAATTGATACTAAGATAGAAGGTAAGGACTTAAAATAAAAGCAGGTAGTGTTAATAACTGTGAGGATACAGAAAGATCTTCTATAGAAAGTGATACTTGAGCCTTGCTTTAAAGGAATCAAGAGATTCTGTGAGTTGGTGGTGAGTTGTAAAATGGGAATAATGATAGCACCTACCTCACAGGGTTATTGTGAATATCAGATGAGATAAAAAGCATACCAGACAAGCTTAATCACCTTGTATAGCAGCAGAAAGGCAAGAGATAATGAGATCATAGATAAGACTTGGAAGGAATGTCTGAGGTTATCTAGTCCCATCCCTTTATTTTACAGATAAGGAAACTGAGGCCCAGGAAGGTCAAGTGACTTGCTATGATTACACAGGTTGTAAGAGTCAGAGGGAGTATTTGCCCCCAGGTCTTCTCATTCTACAGCCATCACTGATATATCTAGGGAACATGCCAATTTGACTCAAATCGAGCATGTATGAGTAGAACATGTTTATCTGAGCTAAGACTGGAAAAATAGGTAAGAGCCAAATTGTAACAGACTTTAGATGCAAGTATGAGAATTTTGGATTTTATCCTACGACAATTTTCTCTTCTAAGCAGCAATTTGAGGTCTTTGGTTGGGTCCTGGAAAACGGAAAGGGGAGAATTAGGTAGTCTGAGTGCCAACAATGCACTGGACTGAAAGAGCTATTCAGAAGTGGGTAAGAAAGTCACTGTAACTCAGAAGGGCCTGACTTGTCTAGGACTTTTCCAGACCTAATTGTGAAGTAGGCAAGATATGCTTTCAGCACTTTGAGCCTCTCTATTCTGTGTTTTTGCCCTTTCCCTAGGGCACCTAGTGTCTTCATTGCCCATCTCCATGAAAACCTCTTCTTAGATTTCTTTTTTTACTAAAGTGAATCTGATTGCATGTTGTAGTCAAGTGGTGCACTAGATAGAGCGCAGATATAAAATCAAGAAGGCTACTCTTCCAGGCTCTCCTCAGGCATTTATCATCTGCAGGATTCTGGGCAAACTGCTTCACTTCATTTCCCTTCATCTCAGTTTTCTCATTTGTAAAAAGTAGATAATCATAGCATCTTAAAAAATCTTGTAAAATCTTTGCAAACTGTAGAGTGTTATAGAAATTTGTTATTGTTCAGTTATTCCAGTCATGTCAGATTCTGTGACCTCATCTGAAGTGTGTTTGGTAAAGATACTGTAGTAGTTTACCATTCCTTTTTTTTTTTTAGCTCATTTTGCAGATGAAGAAACCAAGGCAAACCAGGTTAAATGACCCATGCAAGATCACACAGCTATTCTATAATATATAATTATATAAAGAAATACAATTACATAAATTGCAATACATATATATGCATATGTGTATGCATATATAAATGCCTGCCCCAATCCAGTAGGAATTTTGATAAAGGTTGTACATTTATTATCATACAAAACATATTTCTATGTTCATCATATTGTGAAAGAAGATACATACTGCTTACACTAGTAAAAAATTTGGGGAGGGAATAAAGTGAAGAATGGTATGCTTCAAGACTACATTCAGACTCCATTTGTTCATTCTAGAGCAGTGGATGGTCTTTTTTTGTCAAGGGCCTCTTGGAGTTGTTCCTGACCCTTTGCCTTGTTGATAATAGTGAGTGACAGAAAAAGTAGTAATGCCTAATCATCCTCCGACTTATCAGAAAGACAGTAGGGGTGACTCTATGCTCAGTTCATTGCTGTAAACTGCAAAGTCCTTTCTGCAGGGGCCTGGAGGGACCTGGTCCATGACTACTGGGAAGGAGAGGGTGTGGGGGAAGAACACGTTGGAATGGGGGGCTTGGGCTTTTCTCCTGTGTGAATGAAGATGGGAGAATCAATGTCAAATTGCTCCCATCTCTAAGCAATTCCTCAAAAATAACATTCTATCTCCCGCTCCTACATCTTTGCACCAGCTGGTGCCCATGCCTGGAATGTTCTGCCCCTCACTTCTGCTTCTTCATTTTCTGGACTTTCTTCAAGATTCAACTAAACAGTATCTTCTTCAGGAGGCTTTGCTGGTCCAACCAGATACTAATTCCTTTTCCTTTCAAATTATCTTGCATCTGTTCTATATATACTATATATATATGTATATATATATATATATATGTATATTTATATATTTACATATAGTTATTTGTGCATTATACCCTCCATTCCATTACTAGCACTTTGTTCATTGCCTTGTATACAGTGAGCAATTTAGAAATGCCTGTTGGGGGCTATTAGGTGGCTTAGTGGATTGAGTCAAGCCTAGAGATGGGAGGTCCTAGGTTCAAAACTGGCCTCACACACTTCCTAGCTATGTAACCCTAGGCAAATCACTTAACTTCCATTGCGCCTCTATTGGAACCAATACACAGTATTGATTCTAAGATGGAAGGTAAGGATTTTTATTTAAAGATAAATGCCTGAAAAAAAAATGCCTGTTGAAGTTTGAGGAAAAGGGCTTCTTGTAGTAACTGTTCCACTGGGACTTTGGGTGTTGTTGACAAAAAAATCAACGCTGTACCTGATAAAGTCTAAGGCTAAGTTTCATGGCAGTTGCCTCAATTTGTCCAACCCAGACGAACCCCTTAAGGTCATTCATTTAAATTTTATGACTTTGTCAGGGAGGATGGATTTTAAAGCAAAATCTTGGAAGACATGAACAGTTATGATGCACAAATAGGAACATTCACATTCATTAAACTAGCTCCTGCCTCAGTCCAAATACAAACAGCCAAGAGTTCAAATGAATTTATTTAATTCACACATTTGTTATTGTGATAGTTGCATTATCCAAGTGTCCTTTGATCTGTTTATGTATATCCATGTCTGTTTTAGGTGGCAGGCTGTTGGATAAAATTTAGGTGGTGAGCTCACAGCTGGGAAAAGCAGAGAGACTTAATCTCATCTAAGTGCCCACATCAGCACGATGCACTTGTGGGTGCTTCATAACTGCTTTGTGGTGGTAATTATGATGGTAGTAAGGCAGTAATCCAAGGCATTAATCCTCACAACATCAGTGTGGTAGCAACATAAGCCCCGAAGAGAAGAATAACTGGCTACCCCCAGGGCACCCAAAAGTGCAAAAGCAGGCAAAGGAGTAAACCTTTGAAGTACTCCCAGATCAAGGACTTTGCTGTCATGATTCAATTCAGTGTGTGTGCTTGCCATCTCTGAAACTGGCAATTTCATTTCTTGGGACATTTCTTGGTCCATCTTCTTTCCATTCTTCCTTCCTTCCTTCCTTCCTTCCTTCCTTCCTTCCTTCCTTCC
>NW_025349713.1:0-4001 GCF_016433145.1 Gracilinanus agilis
CATATATATATATATATATATTTATTGATTCTAAGATAGAAGGAAAGGATTTTTAAAAAGAATAGAAACAGAGTACCATGGTAGAAGAGCAATAAAGAGCCAGGAAATTAGGGTTAAGTGACTCATCCAGGATGGCACAGCTAAGAAGTATCTGAGACTAAATTTGAACCCAGGTCCTCCCAACTCCAGGCTGTTGCTCTATCCACTGGGCTTCCCAGCTGCCCCTGAACCTACATAGTGCTTTAAGGTTTACAGAGCAATGTGCAAAGACTCAGCAGCCCTGGAGATAGGCAATACAAATATTATGAGGCTCTGGGGGATAAAGGGACTTGCTCATGGACATGCAGCTAAGAAATGCCATTGTAAGATTCTAACTTGAGCTTTCTAAGTCCAAACTCCACTCCCAGTGACAGACTGCCATGACACCTAAAGCGTGTCCTACAGAAAAACTGTCCAAAGCTTCAGCTGAAGGTCCATTGGCTTCCTCACATTCAGCACAGCCACATTCTATTCCAGCAGAGGAATTCAAACATTCCCTGGGAATCCACAGAAAGGGAACTCAACCTGCACCTTTAAAAACTGTTCTTCTTTCATACATTAAATCCCTAACTTATTCTGAAAGATAACATAGTGAAGGAGACAGGACAGCCAATTTCTTTCCAAATAAGGCAAAAATCACACTTTCATTTATTTTTAGCCATGAATTCCCAACAGCAAGAAGGCACAATTCCATCAGTCAGCTTTATAAAACCCCACCAGTTTCCACAAAAGTTTTCACCTCTTTCACATGTATTGATAGTCCCTCCTACTCACCCTAAATTCAAACAAATCAATCAACAAGCACTTATTAAGTGCCTACTATAGAATAGAGATACAAAGAAGGCAAAAGACTCTCAAGGAATTCAGTCTAATGGAATTATTACATTATACATTACACACTAATCATTATACAGATACCCTGTAGGCTAAATTATTGCCTCTGGCATAGATGTTAGTAGTATAATTAATGCCTTTATCTTGGCCTGAATATCACATACAATTTAAAGAATACATTTATGATTGAAGACACCTAAACAATTCAAACTGGTTGTCACTCAATAATTCTAAATCTTCTACTTGACACCTTATACTTCAGTTTCTTCATCTGTAAAATGAGAGGCTTGGACTAGAAGGAATTTAAGTTCATATGAGGATTATACACATGAAGGTGTTGGGGATAATTGGTCAAGGAAAGGACAGAAGATCGATGGGGGAATATGGTAGCTGTCTACAAGTATTTGAAGTGTTGTCAGTAAAATAAATGTTAGAATTGTCCAGTTAGGCCCTAGAGGACAAAATGAGCAGCAAAGAGTGGATTTAGAAAGAGTCATGTTTTAGTTTAATACAACAAACTATTTCCTAACAATTAGAGATACAAAGTGGATCGAGCTGTCTCAGGGAAGATCCTTCTTTTCTGGGGAGTTTTTAAACTGGTGTGTAAGAAAATCTGATTCACACATGGGTTAGAATGTGGGATCTCTGATGTCCCTTCCAACTTGAATATTCTGTGATTATGTGAGTCTAAATGTGACTGAAAGTAGGCTTGACAATAATCTCCAATTTTTTCTCAGCATAAGAAAATCAGCCATATTTAGAGAACACACATTATGTGCAAAGTCCTGCACTTGAGGCAGCATGAGGAAAGACAACGTGAAAAAAATAAAAGAATCAAAAGCTGTTTCCTAGTTTATTTTAACCATAGACTCATAAGCATCTTGAATTAGAAATAAAACTGTACAAAGATCTAGATGACATTCTCTGTCATTAACTCATGTACTCTTGGACAATTCATTCTGTCTCTATTTCCTCATCTGTAAAATGGGAAAATAATTCTTGCACTACCAATTTTAGAGAACTGTGGTAAAAGCAAGAAAAACAAGTAATGATAATGCCAACTGCATTCAAGTAATATTTTGATATTTGCAAAGCATTTTTACATCAATTATCTCATTTGAACCTGATGCTAATCCCTAATCCTATTAGGTCATTCCTATAGATATTCCTCTCATTTTATAGATAAGGAAACAGAAACTGATAAAGAGAATATGTGTGTGTATTTTGTAAATTGTTAATTCATTTATAAATTGTATGAATTATGATTAGGGTCATTATCATTATAGGTGCCATGCTGTGCCCAGGCTAGCCATATGTCTGCTGTGTGTGTTTTGTTGAAGAAATTGTACTTTTTAACTCTACCATTTGGTTCCCTGACCAGATAGAGACATCCCTTCTTCCCAGGAGGTCCTTGCTCCACCCTTTCTTGTATTCTCTCTGTTTTTAATCACTTTGATGACATAGCTCATGTGCTTGTCTTGTATTCTCTTGATTGTCTTTCTCTTAAGGTAGCCATTCACCCTCCTTACATTCCCCAGCTTTTATCTGAGAGCAATTCATTTTTCATACATTTTATCAAGTTGCTAAAATGACTAATGCCCATTCATGTTCTTGTCAGGGTCCCCTAGACCGCAGCAGCTCGCTTGCTGATCTTTCATCATCCTCTCTCCTGGATCAGACCTAAAACTCTTGTACACAGCTCCGGCCAGTAAAGCTCATAAAATGGAGAATTTGGAGGGATTCACTTGCATCAGTATAAATGGGAATAAGATAGAAAAACAGCACTGAACATCTTTAATGATGTGCAGAAAGAGAGCAGAGCTATGTAATTCTCCAGATGCACCCAGCTGTTAATGGAGAAATTTCTAATACTGCGATCAGCAGAAAGTAACAGTATACCCTTAAATGCTTCATAACAGAGTTAAGAATTTTGTTGATCGTGCCTTTGAACTAAGGTCATTTAAGTATACAACAGATGTTCCTCCCGGGAAACAGACTTATAAAGTCAGCAACACAAAAGAGACCTAATGGTCACTGGAGTTAGAGCATTGACTTCATAGCTATTTAACTCCTTTAAATGTTAAGCAAAACAATGACGCTATTTTATGCACAATAAAAACCTGCCAAAACAATAATCTAGACCATGGAGGTCCTCTCAGTCAATCTTATGCAAAAGTAAAACTGAAGGAACAATTACAGATCCTTCCAGCTGAAGGCCATTTGGTTAACACAAAGAATACACAGTCAATTGGGAGGTAGTGTGTTCAATGTCAATGAACATATTCAAGCAGAGGTTATCAGGGAAACTGTAGCAGGAATTTCTGTTTTAGATGAACACTGGGATTAAATGACCTTTAAGGTTTCTTCCAAGATGAGACTCTAGGAAAGGCAGTGTGGCACAGAAATAATTATCTATCTAGATGCCATCTCTCCTACTACCTCTATGACTGGACAAGCCACTTACTTCTTTATGCCTCAGATTTTCTCATCTGTTAATAAGTGAGATGGATTAGATGGCTGATAAGGCTTCTTCTAACACTGAGGCTTTGAGTCAGTTTTCAATTATCTGTTTTGAACATTATCCAAAACAGGGGTACCATCTTCGATTTTTACCTGACAAATGGCCTTTGGATTGTGACTAGAATTTGAGTAAAAATGTTGTTGAAGTGCTTGTTGGCAATACTGGCAGAGCTATAACTAGCAATTCATTCACCTGGGACAAACAGCACAAAACTTGCCCCAAAGTCATTTGGGATTTGGGGTGGCATCTACTCAGGAGGCTACTATTAGGGAATGGGAAGTATTAAGGGAGAAACCAGGGAAAGGTGCCTTGAACAGTAAATATGGGTCCAGGTGGGTGTGAGAGAGGAATGACAGGAAGGGGCCCACAAGTAGGGACTAAAGTTTAACAGCAAAGGAGTGTCTGTTACTGAATTGGCTGTTAGGTCCAACTGCCACTCTGAAGCACCAAGACTAGGCTTATGGAAACCAGCAAAGTAAAGGCAGGAGTTTATAAGTTAAGGCTATACATTTAATCAAGGACAAACTAAGATTAAGGATGGGAACAGGATTTACTACACCTAAAAGCTAAGGGCAAACCACAGGGGCAGGGGAAGGACTTGACTACA
>NW_025349714.1:0-4816 GCF_016433145.1 Gracilinanus agilis
CCCTCCCTCCTTCCCTAGCTGTGTGCCCTTGGGCAAGTGAAAGGGGTCACTCTGTGCAGAAGTGTCCCTGTTGATAAAGTTCAGCAATTGCTTCACTTCCTCTTACGCTGGATTAGCCCAGCTCTCAATAGTCTCAGTTTTCAATTGAATACGCCCTGGAGGCTTTGCCCTATTAATTATCTGCACCCAGGATCCGCCTGCAAAGTTGATTAATATCTTTCGTCTTCTGGGCAACATAAAAAATGCAAATGTTTGCAGTTTAAATATAGCATTTTGCCTACCGCTGCTGAAGCTCCAGGACACCAGGTAAACCACAGCTGGCATTCCTCCCCCCCAAGTGCCTGGTCCTGGGCGTTGCAGCAGGAAGGGCCACAGAGGGAGGGGATGGAGCTGCCAGGGAGGAGGCAAGAAGAACTCGGCATCCAGCGCACTGCCTGACAGCAGGCTCTCTTCCAGGCTTTCCAGCCCTCCCAGCGGCTCCCTCCCAGGACTGTCAGCAGGCTCAAATGAAAGCACGTCTGTAAAGTGCTTCACAAACCTTCAAGTGCTAAAGAAACGCTGTTCTGAGTAACCATTCCGTGATTATATCTAAAATGCTGTCATGTTCTATTATCCCATTATTCTAATAGTCCCTTTTATATATTACATAACTATATTGAGGAGGATAATAATAGCGAACATGTATATGGGGCTTTCTAGATATTATTTCATCTGATGTTCTGGACTCTGGGGGTCTGCTGCTGTTTTTATACCCATTTACAGAGGAGGGAAGCTGAGGCACAGAGACATCTGAGGCAGAATTCAAACTCACCTCTTCCTGGCTCTGCGCATGAACCACTTAGATGCCTCAAACTAATTTAGAATTCCCCAAGTAGGGATTGTAAGAGGGGGAAATGAGGAGAACGTGAGTGCCAGGTGTGAAAGACAGCCTGGGCAAAAGCATAATGACTGGGGACAGGTAGGTGGTTCAGGGGATGGAGAGCCAGGCCTAGAAATGGAGGTCCTGGGTTCAAATTTGACCTCAGACTCCTCACTGTGTGACCCTGGACAAGTCCCTTAACCCCTGTTGCCTAGCTCTTATTGCCCTCTTGCCTTGGAACCAATACTTAGCATTGATTCTAAGATGGAAAGTAAGGATTTGTTTTTAAAGGCGTAATGATTGGAACACCACATACAAGGAAGAGCGAGGAGGCCAGTTGGACTGGTCTACAGAGCACTTGAAGGGAAGGGGAGAAAGGCACAGTAATACTGGAAAGGTATGTTGTGATTTTCTCACAAAGGGCTTTAACTGCCTAACAAAGGGGTCGGTATTTTATGGCTGAGGTAATAGGGAGCCACAGGTTTTCTTAGTAGGGGAGTGACACTTCCGCATCTCTACTTAATTAAGGAGAATCCTTACGGTGGCCATAAGGAGGAGGATGTTTTTATTTCCTTCTTAAATAACCCCTTGTAGATGCTAATGGGATGTGCAGGGCTGGTCAGCCAGTTTCTCAAACCTTCACATCCAACTGGACACCAACACCCTCATTTTTTGTTTCATACAGAACTGACTTTCTTTCAGAGCCGCCACTGAAAACATAACTTCCTAAAGATCTGACACTGAAAGCCAAGAAGGCTCAGGAAGTTATTGGTCCAGCCCAAAGTAGAGGAGTAAACAAAAATGTATCTCAAGCCTTCAGGGGGGTCATTGAAAGGGAAGGAAGGTGGTGAGATCTCAAATTGAAGCTGCTCACAGCTTCAAGCTTGTGGTTCTCACTCCTGGCATCCTGACAGGTTATGGTGGCATCCCTGGGCATCATGGCACACGATTTGGGAATGGAGGGTTTAACAATAATATCACTATAATAAAAACAAACAATTTTGAAAGGCTTAAGGATCAATCCTTGCAAAAGGTGGACCAAGATTCCTGGGGAGCTGCTGCTGAAGAATGCTCCCCATCTTCATACCTGACTATGTAGAATGCGACACATGTTTCTGACAGAGTCAATTTATTGAGTATACTTGTTTGTTTTAAGTATTTTCTTTTTCTTGCTCCAGAGAAGAGATGGGAGGGAAAAAAAACCCTTAATAATTTAAAATATTTTCATTTATTTTAATAATTCAAAATAATTAATTTAAAGTTTTAAATAAAATGAATAATTAAAAATAAATATGTTAAATCATTTATTATTAAATAATTGAAAATTTTAAATTAAAAAAGTGTCCAGAATGATTGAGAACTCACACGGACAAAAAAAGTCTGCCATGTTCATATCTTTGGGTCCTTCTAAGTAAAGCTTGTATATAATTGAGATGTACAATAGGTAAAGGAAGTGGGCCAGTCAGGCAGAAAGAGTGATAGACAACAGATGGATAACTCATGGGCTTCAGTGGTACTCGTGGACTGTGCAGCGATCTAGCCCTGTGACTGTGGGTGAAGGGAGAGACTGGCCACAAGGTAAGATGTAGGATAGGGGGACCTACACAGAAGATAGGCAACATTGTTGAGACCACAAGTTCATCGAGGTTGAATGGCCCAAGGCAGAGGGCCTCTGATGCAATTCCCCACATGAAAGAGGCCAGGAGTCTGCTTTAAGAACACTTGTGATGATGTGTTATCAAATAGAAGTCTTGGAGTGACTTTGGAGCATGTGTAGACAACACTCTCTACCTGGTTAAATTTTGTTATCAATATGGCAGACAGCAGCCTCTTTGGTTGCAGCTATAGAACCAGAATTAGAATTATCTTCAGATGGCCTTAGTTGGTCTAGACCAGTGATGGCAAGCCTTTTAGAGACTGAATGCCCAAACTGCAACCCTCACCCACATGTGAGCCTTACCCCAGACAGGGGAGGGAGGAAATGCTCCCATTGGGCTGCTGGGCAGAGAGCTGGGTGATGAGAGAAATGTCCTCAGGCATGATGGAGAGAGAGAAGGTGCCGGATGCCATCAAGGCTGTGGTATTTAACATGGCTACTCACAAGCGCTGACAATCCAGCACGGCAGGTTGTCAGGAGGATGGAAATTCCACACTCAGTTTCCCCCATGTGATTCTTTTTACAGTGACATTCACTTGCATTGAAATTATTACAATGAATATCCTTATTCGGCTCCAAGGAGACACAGAAAAACAATACGGGTTCATGGCAAGAAAAATCACACTCACAGACTACTCGATATCCCAAAATAAACCCCTGTACAACCCCCTAGAGTATAGACATTTCCCCTAGAATCAGCCCAGCAAAAAACCAGCAGTTAGTGAGTTAATGCAAGTTTCTAACGTTCCCAGCAAGAAAACCCCGCTAACATGGGGTTAACCCAGTTTGCCCAGCCCTTGTCTTTCTGTCTTAGAGTTGTTACCATGGCAGAAGGTAAGAGTTTAAAAAATAATAAAATTAAAATAAAATGAAGGGATTGGATCAGTAGATAATAACTTGGGTCAGGAAGTCCTTGGTGCAAATCCTGCCTCTGCCAGCCATAACTGGTATTACCTTGAGAAAGTTGCTTAGCTCCCGTGGGCCTTAGTTTCTTCCCTGGAAAATGAGGGGGTTTGAACTTGATGGCTGTCATTCTGTTGCAGCAGCCAATCAACTTATAATTTATTTTTCCTGGGTTTTTTTTGCTTTCTGATTGAGGTGAGGAAAAGTGAAGACAAAACACAATTAATATCTTTTTTCAGTGATAAATTCTGCATATTTGTGTTTCAAAAATATAGCTGAAAGCGATGCAAACTCCTCCATTTTTGGCTTAATGAGATATCATTTATTTGGTATGAAATCTTGATATTATATATTCCTTTTCCTGCTTTAGCTCTGTGTTCCCGTGATCCTGTGACTAGGCTAGCTAAGTGACTTTGGGTAAGTCCCCTCATTTCTCTAGGTCTCTGCTGCTTCATCTGTAAATGACTGGATGGCTCCTGAGATCCCTTAGAGCACTGACTTCCTGTGAGTTAAGTTCAAAGAGGAGAATTCTTGGGGGTAAAGAGGGAAGTGAGCGAAGTAGCTGTCCAGGTCCCCCTCCCTATTCCTCTATCGGAGACAACCTTGAGGAATGTGGACCAAGTTGGCCAAGGGCACCCCTTTGACAGGCCCTTATCCAGAGGGATGGAAGAACGGCTTTGGGGCCACTGGCATGCTATCTCAGTTGATGGAGGATGGAGTCGAGAGCTCATTAAATTAGGCCACTCAGCAGCCTGGGAAGGCGATCTCAGTTTTATAGGAATCTTCTTTCCTCCAGACTTGCACGTCTCCAGAAAGGAAAGCCAAACACTATTAAATCGTAAAACTAAAAAAAAAAAAATCTCAAGATGTTCGCTTTGATGTGTCCTCCCCTCTGTAATGGGAGAAGCTTCCTGGCCTTAGGGAGAGTCAGATGGAAAAGCAAGATGGGCTCTGGCCTTGATGGACACCAAGAGACTCAGCAATTGCTCCTTTCCATTCTTTGCTGGGGCCCTCCATGTTAGAAGAGATGGCTCTCTGTGAGGCATGGAGGGGAGAGATTCATTGGGAAACAAACACAGGGCATGGAAAAACCCAACAATATTGGCGAAAACTTACTGTAAGAAAAAGGGAATAATCTCGGCCCTTGAGGGGTTCACCTCCTGTTGCAGTGGAGTGGGAGAATCAAATGGGCACGGATAAATACATTCCAAATTTACACAAAATACTTTGGCCTTGGGGTGGGGAAGAGAATCTTAATGACGATGGGGGAATCTGGAAAGTCTTCCTACAGGTAGGAGGTGAGGCCTGAGAGGAATTATGAAGGGAGCTAGAAATTCTAAGAGGAAGAAGGAAGGAAGGAAGGAAGGAAGGAAGGAAGGAAGGAAGGAAGGAAGGAA
>NW_025349715.1:0-10875 GCF_016433145.1 Gracilinanus agilis
CATTTATACATATACAAATGTATAAATGTATATTTATTTGTGTGTATATATATTTATTTGTTTATATTTATATAAAAATAAAAAGATATGTGATGTGTGTATGTATACACACATAGACAGACAGACAGACAGATGGAAGGATGTCCCTTAACAAGTAAATGATAGTCCTTTTATATTAAAGAATGATTTTTTTATTTCCTCCATGAATTTTTTTCCCCTCGTGTAACTGATATGCCTTCTTTCACAATATGATGAACATGGAAATATGCAATACAAGTTCAATCAATATCATATTATTTATCAACATGGGGAGGGAATTGTGAGAAGGAGTAGAAAACATAGATCACAAAATGTCAGAAAATGGTGATCAAAAATTATAGGCAGGTTAAGAAAATAAAAGAAAATTAAAAAATGATTTTGTTACAAATTTATTCATCAAGAAGCACAAACACAAAAGCACTGAATACAAACGCAAGCACAAGAAGATTGTGGGAATTTATGCAGTTTATCTTTTAAGTGTATAGTACATTTTGCAAGTTAGTACCATGTTTCCCAGTTCTCTTCTGCCTCCTAAACATTTTCATATAAGCCTCTGTGTATGTTAGGACTAAAAGTTTGGATGATTTAGTTGCTATCGATATTCTCTCCACTGACTGATCATGGCCCGTTCTTTACTTTTACTGGCCTTTGTGGATTGCTCTGAATCTTCTGGGGATGAACTTCCCTAAACTTAGCTAGACTAATTGTAGAACAACAAATCTAAAGTTCACCAATGGGGGTCTGTACTGGGAACCTTTTCATCTTGGCATGCCTTGTTCGAACTTTTGCCCCCGTAACTCAAAAACTCAGTCACCTTCACACTCTAAGGAAGCTGCAAAATAATTCCATTAGACAATTTTTAGAAAAATTAATTATCATTGCAATAGGTCACAGCGGTATTGGCTGCTGCTGTCCTCTTTCCTTCTATCCTCTTCATTGCCTTTAGCTCTTTGGGCAAATCAATTAACCTCCCTAGGCTGCCTTACTGTTAAGTGAGGGGAAGGAAGGGAACGAGAGGAGAACTTCGCCTCTGAGATACTTCCAGCTCTGTATATTTATGATTCCAAAGTATAGGAAGGGGACCGATGGTTTCATTAGTATAAGGAACTCACAGATGAGGAAACTCATTCTACCACTGACAGTCACAAAGTCTGCCACCTACTAGCCTAACCACTGAACATTTAAGCCATTTACTCAGGGTCAGAGAGCCAATTTGTGTCAGCCAGATGCAAGGCTTGAACTGAGGACTTGCTTGCTCCAAGGCTGCTTGAATATATGCTCTAAGATGCTGCCTCTCCTGAGCCTGTAGCCTTTAGCCTCATGTAACAGAAGCATCAGTCTAAAATACTCTATTAAAAATACAATTATGAAAACCAAAGCAATAGGGAACAAATAGAAATGAGATAAAATACGTCACATTTCTTTAAGGCACCTACCTAATTTTCATTAGATTCAGTGCCCAAGTTCCATTAGTCCTGTCCTTTTAGATCAAGAACACTTAGAACCTAGGGCTTATTTTCATAATTGATATAGATCAAGTGGATGACAAAAAAGATATTCTAAAATGCTAATGGTTTGCGTTATTGCAATGAATGTTTATTAGAATCATTATTGCATACTAAACAGATCTGGAGCATGCTGAGACACAAAGTCAGCCTTATTAAATATGGGGGAAGGAAGGGAGTTCACTTTTTTCAATACATTAAAAGTCTATCGGTCCTTTAGCTCTTTCCACTGTTTGCTTCCATTTGTCAAGATGTCCTTGTTCATCACTTTCTACTCTGGCACATCTATTGGTTTCACCACTAAATCATTTGAAGGGAAGGAAAAATGAGGCTGCAGAGTTGGGTTGTAAGTAGAACATAGAGGCATGATTAATATTTTCTTTTCTTTTATTAAAAATGTCTATACTGTGCAATCTAACCAATAACAAAAATTCCAATTATATTTGTAAAAGAATAGCTTTTTAGGTAGTTGTACAGACAGGAAGCCTATTCCATGAATTGCCAAAGGACGAATTTTAAAACAGTACTTCTTGGAAATACTCAAGCCCCAGAAGGCTGTTGCTACCTGGGTGGTTAACCAGAGACCTCTAATGTATGTATATCAAATCATGGCATCCTTTCGTCTGGCTCATGAGTTTTTGTGAGATCAGAATGCACTACTCCAGTTTTTTAAACTCTTGCAGATGACTCTTAATTTCAAGAGATTGATTCTATTTTGTGGGATTTTTTTCTATAACTCTAATTTCATTTGTTCCTCTCTTTCCTCCGGTGCTATTTTGGTTCTGTAAAGCTAAATAAGGTTAACAGGGTTAAGGAGGGGACAAGGCAATAAAAGGAACATAGGGACATTTCGTTACCCAGCTGACTCAAGCTGATGCTACTGGGATCCAATGCCGTACACAGGAATTTGTTTTCCATGTGCTATAAATAGAACCCTGAGAAAATATCTGCTTAAAGGTTAAACGTAAATAACCAATATGAGACTTCCACATGCCCTGCTGAATATCTGACCCCTTTCCTTTCCAATATCAAAATCGCCATCAGGATAGACTGGTTTAAAAGAATGGAACTTGGCCACAGAGAATTTTCTCTCTTGGTGACTACCATCTCTGGGAAGCAGCCTGGGGAGAGATGTAAGACATGCAAGCATGAATGTGAGTCAGAAAAACTACATTCTTGTCTAGGGTCCTCCCACTGACTTGGGTAATCACTAGGGACTTGCTAAGGCTAAACATTCCTCTTCTGCTTTGAATAACAAAGAAGACTCAGGCCTACTTTCAGGAGGAGCTGTTGAGAGACAATGGTTTTGCATCTTGCCCATGGACACTTACTAGTTTGTGTGACCCTGGTTAAGAAGGGTAATATTGTATGGGACAGCTAGGTGGCACGGTGGATAGAGCACCAGGCCTGGTGTCAGGAAGACCTGAGTTCAAATCTATCCTCAGCCAATTACTAGGTATGTGATTCTGAGCAAGTCACTTAAACCTGTTGGCCTCAGTTTCCTCATCTGAAAAATGCAATGCAAAATGGCAAAAACCACTCCAGTATCTTTGCCAAGAAAATCCTAAATGAGGACACAAAGAATCAGACATGACTCTAACAAATAAACAACAAAGTATGGTATAGTGAAAAGACTTCTTGTGGGAAGTCAGAAGGCAAATCACTTAATCTCTCAGGACCTCATGTTCCTCATATGAAAGGGTTAGATTAGATGACTATGAAGGGCCCTTCCTACTCTAGATCTATGATTCTATCAAAATTCTTTCTAAAGTAATTTCTTTCTTCAATTAGCCAAAATCTACCTCTTTCTCTTCCATGACCTAAATGAGAAATAAAGACAAAATTCCTGTTATAACATGTATAATGAAATAAAACAAATTCTTCCTTTATCCCTCTTCAATCTCCAAAATAGTTCTAGTCTTCACTCTCAATCTTTCATATCTCTATCAGAACAGAGGTGGCTTGTTTTTCATGAGTCTTCTGGAATGGCAGTAGATCATTATCCTGATAAGAGTTTCTAAATCTTTCAAAGTCATTTGTTTTCTTTTTTTTTTTTTTTTTTAATATAAAACCCTTTACCTTCCATCTTAGAATCAGTACTGTATATTGGTTCTAAGGCAAAAAAAGACTGATAAGGGCAAGGCAATTGGGGTTAAGTGACTTGCCCAGGATCTACAGCTAGAAAGTGTCAGAGGTAACATTTGAACCCAAGACCTCCCACCTCTGGGCCTGGTTCTCTATCCACCAAACCACCTAGTTGCCCCCAAAGTCATTTGTCTTAATAATATTGTCACTGTATAAAAAAATCTTCTTGTTTTTGCTCACTTCATTTATATCCTTTCAAACAAGTCCTCCTAGGTTTCTCTAAAACCATCCCCCCCCATCCCCTTATCTCTACTTATAGCACAAGAATTTTGTCATGTTTATGTAGCATAATCTGTTCAGTCATAGTTCAATTGATAAGTAACCCCTCAGTTTCAAATTCTTTGTTACAGCAATTCTTTGCTATAAATAATTTTGTACATCCTTATTTTGTTTTGCTTAGGACTAATCTCTCCCTTGATCTATCTTCTTCCTTATTCAATTGTCTGCTCTTTTCCTCTTGTTTTCCTCTAGAATGAAATATATTTCTGTATCCAACTGTGTATGTGTATTCTTCCCTCCTTTTATCACTTAAGATGAGTGTGAGCTTCAAATATATCTCTCTACTCCCATCCCTCCTACCCCTTCTGCCTTATTCTTATAGACTTTTCTTTGTGCACCTTGATGGTATAATTTTCCCTAACCTGCATCTTTTTTCCCATCTCCAATATATTCCAACCTTTCTATGATTTTAAGTTCTTCAAAATAGAATCACTTCCAGGTATTCTGTACTCCCTCCATGACCCCTGATGAAGATAGGTTCAGAGGGGGCAGTGTATCATTTCCTCATATATCATTAATTATCCTTTTGAGCTATATATATACATATATATATATAGAGAGAGAGATTGATTATTTGTAGTTAGATAAATAGATGTATAAACATATTTTTATGTTTCTCTTAATAATTGTGTTTTTCCTTCATCATTTTTTTTAAAACCCTTAATTTCTATGTATTGGCTCATAGGTGGAAGAGTGGTAAAGGTGGGCAATGGGGGTCAAGTGACTTGCCCAGGGTCACACAACTGGGAAGTGTCTGAGGCCAGATTTGAACCTAGGACCTCCCGTCTCTAGACCTGACTTTCAATCCACTGAGCTACCCAGCTGCCTCCTACTTCATTATTTCTAAGCATCTCTTCTTTTCATCAAGAATACTGGGGAGTCTTTTTCATTGAAGGTCTACTTTCTTTCCTCCACAGGATTATGCTCAGTTTTCCTACATTAAGTTTTATCTTATTTATAAGTCTATATTCTTTGCCTTCTGAAATATAATCTTCCAGGTTCTCTCTTCTTTGAAGTTGTGGCTATTAATTATATGGGATCCTGACATCCTGACTGTAATTCATCAGTATGCAGTATTGTTTAACCAGAGAGCTCAAAATTTTGACTATTTGCGGGTTGCTTTCAGGAGATAACTGGTGGATTTTTTTCCTGTTTCCACTTTGCCTTCCAGTTCTAAAAGATCTGGGCACCTTTATGAATTCTTGAAATATGATGTCTACGCTTATTTTTTAATCATGGGTTTCAGGTAGTCCAGTGATTCTTAAGTTCTCTCTCTATTTTGCAGATTAGTTCTTTTTTTAATGAAATACCTTATCTTTTTATTAGTTTGATTTTGTTTTAATTTTTCTTGTTTTCTCATCTCCTACTTGGTCTTTTTGAATGTTCAGGAAGTTTGTTTCTTGGACAACATTTTGTACATCTAAGCTAAATAGCTTATTAGCTTTCTAATTCTTTTTTCTATAGCTCTCATCTCTTCCCCTCCTTTCCCCCTAGCATAATTTCATTTATAAATGCATTTTTAATTCATTCTTTTTAAAGAAAATTCTTGCTTCATCTCTTCCAGGAATTCCAGAACTTGTGTCCAAGCCATATTTTTCTTTGAGTCTTTGATTTTTTTTTTTTGGAGTCATTCTCTTTTGGATCAGTCTTAAGAAGCATCATGGTCACAATAAAAGCTTTTTATAATGATATTTCTTGTTTGTTTGCTCATTCTCCCAAGCTTATTTCCTGAATTTTGACTTTATTTTGACTTTATACTAGAGCTGGGCTCCACATGCTTCTGAGACAGTCCTGCTGCTGTTGCTTTCTTACAGTGTGAGCTGATATCATTTTGTGCCAGGATTTCAAGGCCAGCTTAGATTAGAATCCTTCAAGGCTGCGGTGTCTCCAAAATGTCAAAATGATCTTGATCCAGGACAAGTCTGATTTCTGCCCTTCTGGTGGTCTAAGCTCTGTAAACTTCAACTTCAGCAATATGCCTGTGGGCTTTCCCTGTTTTGAGTTCCAGAAAACTATTCTACAATTGACTAGCTGGGAATTTCTCTTGGTTCATAGCAATCTCCCCTTCAGTTCATAGCAATCTCCTCTTCGGTCTGCCGTAGACTTCCACTGAAGATTTTATTTACTAAACCTGTAATCATAACTAAGACCCTGCTCCCCTACTTGTGTCCAAGCCACAAAGCTGCTACTTTGCTTCTAGGCTTGCTTGCTCTTTGCTTATTAAACTGCCTGCCCCTGACACAGCTCCGTACTCTATGGAACTTATCCCCTTCCACAGATCCCCTTCTCAATTTGCATTGGATCTGTGATGTGAATCTATGCTTTGAGTCATAGAGCTGTCTCTTATTCCTGGATCCTGTAAAAGTTTAGGATCCTCTCTGTTGGATGTGGGATCTTGTCTTGCCCTGATACACAGTTTTTCTCCATGCCCTGGAATGTTCCAGGCAACAAATCTTAGATAAATCTCTTTCCCTGTCCCAGTGTCCACAAGGCAAACTAGAGTTTGGTCTATAGACCACCAAGCTTGGAGTTAAAAAGACGTGAGTTCAAATTCAGTCTCAAATATTTACTAGATATAAGATCATGGGTAAGTCACCTAACCCTGTGTTCCTCATATATAAAATGATCTGGAGAAGGACTCCAATATTTTTGCCAGGGAGACCTCAAATAGGAAGACAAAAATGACTAAACACAACAACATAGTGTCCTCACACCTTTCTTAGTCTCTCTCTATTGATCTGGGTTGGGAAAATAAGTCTTTGGAATTATTTTCTTGGATTTCTCAATCAAGAGTCTGTCTGATATATTTTCTAGATCTGTGTTTAAAGGAAATATGTGTATGTATGGAGAGAGGGAATGGGTGTTAGTTGCTCTACTTCTTCTAGTAACTCTACTATTTTGATTCTCAAAAGACTTTAGAAAGCATCAAAGTCAATCTCTGATTATGCAAGATTCAAAGCTAGAGTCCCCTCTGAGAGATGATCCATTCTAGGGGTGTCTAATTTAAATAGAAAATGAGAGTCACACATCCAAACATAAGACTATGTGGGCCACATGGTGACTTAGTTTTAAAATGCTATCTATATTTTATTATTTTTAAATTTATTTTGTCAAATATTTTCTAATTACATTAAAAAAACCCACTTATTGCCCATCTAAGAAATACTACTATGTATTCCAAGGCAGAAGAATGCTAGGCGGTGGGGGTTAAGTGACTTGCACAGGATCACACATATAGGAAATATCTAAGGCCAGACTTGAACCCAGGATTTTCTGTCTGTAGAGCTGGCTCTCAATCCACCGAGCTATCTAGCTGCCCCCCATCCAATTACCTCTTCTTCTAGCCCAAGAAATATACCACACAAATCACAACCTCTCAGAAATTCAATGTTCTCATTTTAAAAATGGGAATAATGTGAGTCCTTTTTAAGGTTATTTATAAAACAATTTAAGATATCCCCAAAAGAAATATGGGACTCGTGAGAGCCTTTTTTAACCGCACGACCCACCAAAAGCATAAAATCTGGTGGAACAAATTCAAGAATCCTATTCAGATGAGTTTGGACAGCTCCATCTCATGACTGAACCTGCACCTCTGCTTAGCACCTTAATATGTCATTACAACAAGAAGAGATTTTATTTGCTAATCCTGGAGGACAGGCTAACCTTGAACCTCACATTATGGGTGCCTGACTAAAATTAAGCAGTCACAATATTCTGTTAGACAAGCGTTAGTTCTTAACAGCAGACTATATTATTAAGCAATGATTATACCAGAATTATTTTCTAATCTAGGAAGTAACAAATGAGTACATAACCACTTCTTTTTCAATGGTTCTTTGCCTAGATACCATGAAATACTAAAATGAGTTTGTCAACCATTATAAGGAAATCTTTTTTTCTTTTCTCTTTTTAGGTTTTATCCTGCTGCCTTGTAATTTTATACATTGCATTTATTTCCGAATATATTCCTGTCCTCTCCACCCACTGAACAACTCTCTTGGTAACAAAGATTTTAAAAAAATAATTATTTTAAAATGTCATTTAATAAAACTAGCCAATATATAACTTCTATTAATGTACAATATTCCACATCCATATCCTTCCAATTCCCCACTTATGTAATGATAAGGGACTTAAAAAATCTTCAATAGGGCTAACTTTGGTCATTGTGGTTATACTTTCAATTTTTTGATAACCACTCTATTTACATTTTATAATCACTATGTAGGCTATTTTTTTTTATCCTCTCTGAATCTGTTTAATTCACTCAGCATCTATTCTTTATTTTTTAACCCTTACCTTCCATTTTTTAATTTATTTTTTTAAAACCCTTACCTTCCATCTTGGAGTCAATACTGTGTATTGGTTCTAAGGCAAAAAAGCCATAAGTGCTAGTCAGTGGGGGAGTAAGTGACTTGCTCAGGGTCACCAGTTTTGAGCCCAGAACCTCCTGATTCTAAGCCTGGCTCTCAATCTACTGAGCTACCCAGCTTCCCCCTCAGCATCTATTCTTATTAATCTTCTACTATATTTCTGAATTCTTCATTGTCGCCATTTCTTTTTTTTTAAGTCTCATAAATGTTGTAAAAAACTTTAGGGATTCTTTTGAAATCATGAACTTAATAAACATTAACAAACATGAAAATGTCAATAAATAAAGAACATCAGAGGTGGCACAAAGTTGATAGAGTGCTGGACCCAGAGCAGAAGATCTGAGTTCAAATCTGGTCTCAGATCCTAACTAGCTTATGATACAGTAACTGTTCCATCATATTCAAGCACTATGATTTATTTATCCATTCTATAATCACAAGATCTTAGATTTAAAGCTGGAAAGGACTTTAGAGGTCACTGAATATAACTTCTACATTTTAACAGAAATTGAGGCACCAAAAGGTTAAGTGATTTGTCCAATCACTTGACTAAGGCAGGATTCAAACTGAGATCTTGCCTTTAAATCTAACAATTGGGTTCACTAGACCATGCTGTTATCTATGGGCATCTACTTTGGTTCTAGTTTTCTGTTAACTACAGAGTATAGCAGTGGTTCCCAAACTTTTTTGGTCTACTGCCCCCTTTCCAGAAAAAATATTAATTAGAGCCCCTGGAAATTATTTTTTTTTATTTTAATAGCAATTAATAGGAAAGATAAATGCACCTGTTGCCATCACCACTCCCTGGATTGCTGCAGCATCCACCAGGGGGCGGTGGTACCCACTTTGGGAATCATTGGAGTATAGTATTATAAACACTTTAATGTATATGGATTTTTCTACCTTTTGACTCTTTGGAGGATCATTGTATGCCTATCAAGTGAAGTTTCTGGGTCAGAAGGAAAGAAAGGTTTTTAATTTGTATTTTTCAAAGTATTTTTTAAAAAAGTATTTTGATACCTTTTCTATTTAATATCCCTTATATTTTTCACCATCTCCCTTCCTTTTCTTCTCTCTCTCTCTCTCTCTCTCTCTCTCTCTCTCTCTCTCTCTCTCTCTCTCTCTCTCTCTCTCCTTCCCCTATATCTCTGTCTCTCCCTCTTACTCTCCCTCCCTCCTTCCTTCCTTCCTTCCTTCCCAGAGAACCTGGATACAAAAATAAAAAGCAATCTCTCCCTCCCCCTTGGCAACACTAACCAACAAATTTTAAGTCTCAAATTAAATTGAAGTGTTCTAAATCCATGGTTTCCCAACTCTGCAAAGAAGAGGAGATGGCTTCTTTGGAGTCAATGTTGGCTATAATAATTTTGTAGCATTTAGTTGTGGTTATTTTGTTGCAGTGGTTGACTCTATTTTCAGTCATGTAATATGTGGTTTTCATGGTTCTGCTTAACCTTGCACCAGCTTATATTTGTCGTTTCTTGTACATGTGATGTTTTCAAATTTAACATCCATTAATTAATATTTTCTCCACTATTTTATGAATCTAAGAAGCAACAAAACAATAAATCAAACCCTGATTTATGGGATCTGTTGATTTCTGAGGCAAAATTCTCATAATGAAAAAAAAGTTAACAACCAGCTATAAGCATTCTCTTGGCATTCCATTCCATTCCTGTACCACAATTCAATAGCTATTCCTCAGTTGAAAAGCATCTATTTGTTTCCATTTCTTTGCTTTCCTCAGCTCCTTTTCAGTTCTTTTTGTATATCTTCTCTTATTCAAGGGTAAGCCCCTTGAGGGCAGGTATAATGCTGTTGGTTTTTTCCCCATTCTATCCTCAGTGCTAGGCACATAATAGATGATTAATAAATGCTTATAAATGAAGAAGATGTTTGATGTAATGGCAAATGTCCTGTGCTAATAAGTTAAGCACCTTTGGTTTGAATCCTGAAGTCTTCATTAAATTAGCTCTGTGACATTGGGGAATACCCTGCATTTCTATGGGCCTTCGCTCCTCATCTTTAAAACAAGGGGGTTAGACTAAGTAATCTCTAAGGTCCCATAGCACTCAGACTCTGTGATCGTAGAGAAACTATGGCTTTGTTCTCCATTTGGCTACTTTCCACCTCGGCAATTTGAGAGAGCCGGGAAAAGAAGCCCATACTCAAATGTGCTTTTCTCATTAAAACAAAGGTTAGAAGTTCTAAGCACTGATCTTCAGATGACCTCTTATGAGGTCTTTCATATTATCTAGGTCTACTAATGCCAAAAAAAATAATCAGAGAGCAGATGCAATTCTGGATGGCCATAAGGTACATACCAATGTGTCCAGACTATCACTCAGCAAGCTTTTGACTTGACCTAATTATTACAAATGGCTAGCCACCTTGAACTCTCGCATGGGAAAGTTATTCAATTCACTACTTCATTAAGTTTGTGAAAACTTTGCCACCCTGACAGAGATGAACACTGGCCTAATTGTGTCCTCCTAAAATGATAGGTTTCAAATATATATATATATATATAT
>NW_025349716.1:0-1715 GCF_016433145.1 Gracilinanus agilis
GAGAGGAGAGGAGAGGAGGGGAGGGATTGGACAAAATGACACTCTAGTACAATCTTTAAAAGAAACCATGATGGGGGGAGGGGTTTGGGGAGGGTTGGGAAAGAAAGAGGTCTGCTTTTTGGCCAGGTTTATTGCCCAGCCTCCCAGTTCTTGGACCTGAAAAGCACCTTTCAGTTTCAAAAGGTCTGGAGAAAGTGGACAACCCATCTCTCATCAGTGTCCTAAATGGTGTCCCTGGATCAGTTTTTGGCAGTCTGCCTCACCAGGAATCAAGAACAGACTGGACTAAGGGCTCTCCAAAGAGGCCAGCAAAGAGATTCCACCATGTTTAAGAGGAACTTCTTGAGCACCTCACAAATGGAAGAAAAGAACTTTTACAACCAAGAGCTATGTTGGTCCTTGGCACACGTACTCTCCAAGTTTAGTTCCAAATTTCTTTAGACTATGGGTGTTCTTGTGGGACAGTGGAACATAGACTTTCGGAAAATGTTTTCTACTAATTGCTCTTATTGTACCATCTCAGCAAGTATTCCATTTTAGAAGTTACATATTTAAACTGGCTGAATAAATCATACTCAACTGATAATCTTGGAGAAGTATATCATTCAGGGTTCAAACCTTGTTAAAAGATCATCCCTGAACCCCCAGAAACCTCTGGGAGAAATCTAGAGGAACATAACTAAACAGAAATTAAGATACCACTTGAGCACTGACATTAACACTACTAAAATGCCTTTAAAATATTAAATAGTAAACAAGAAGGAGTAATGAAATTAATACCAAAAAAGTTTCAGATTTTGTAAATATAACTCAAATTGTTCAAGGATCTATGATTTTTTCCTGTGTACATAACAACCCCTCTTTATCCCTTAGTAAATGATATTCATGAGTTTCTAAGGATAAAGAAAAGACTTAATCGGGCATCCAAGGCTCTAATGTCCATGCTCTCCAATTTAACTACTATAATGACATGTAGACATTCTGTTGCAGAGTCAATACTTGAACCCATAGAAGGACTTGGAGTTAGAAGATTTAGGTTTGAATCTCAACATTGCTCAACATTTATTACCCTTATGACCTAGGGCAAGTCATTTATCCCTACTGAGACTCACTTTCCTCACTTGCAAAGTGAAAGATTGAATTCAATGATTTCTCTGGATCCTTCCAACTCTATGTCTATGATCTTATAATCATTTTATATTTTCTAGAAACTTCTAGAGTTTTATATCCATTGATATAGCCTTCAAGTAAACAGGGTCACCTCCACTGTAGAAGAGACACTAGAAGATGACTTTTGTGGAGGAATAGTGTAAACTAGGAAGAATAAACTTATAAACATCTTTTTTAAAGGAATTTTGCTTAGAGTTTTTAGAAAGCATGTTTGCTATTTTGGTTTGTTAATAACATAACATATCCATTTCCCTTATTTTTCTAAAAAAGATAGAGGAATCACTTTTGCCCTTCAAGGTCTAAGTCATAGACACGATTGGAAAATAGGCAAAATGTTCATTCATGCCTCCCTTCCCACAGCATCCCTCTCCAAAAACTCTCTCCCCAACTAGGCACCTGATATTCTCTTGCAGCTTCTCTTTCCAAGAGGAAAGCTGAGAAAATCAATTTGGTCAGAGGTTTCAGTAAGTTTAATATAATACATATTATATTATATATGTGTGTGTGAAATATTAATATAATATAATATAATATAATATAATATA
>NW_025349717.1:0-9076 GCF_016433145.1 Gracilinanus agilis
TATAACATAAAACATTAATTTTCCAAAATATCTAGTAGTGGCTTAGAAATAGAAAAGTAGATCAGTGGAACAGGAAGGACATGCAACAAACAATTGTGTAGGGGGCAGCTGGGTAGCTCAGTGGAGTGAGAGTCAGGCCTAGAGACAGGAGGTCCTAGGTTCAAACCCGGCCTCAGCCACTTCCCAGCTGTGTGACCCTGGGCAAGTCACTTGACCCCCATTGCCCACCCTTACCAATCTTCCACCTATGAGACAATACACCAAAGTACAAGGGTTTAAAAACAAAATAAAACAAAAAAAACAAACAAACAATTGTGTAAGATTATGGTAACCTTGTGTTTGAAAAGATAAAGTTCCACATTTTTGAAATAAGAACTCATGGAAAACTGGAAAGTAGTATGGTAGAAACTAGATATAGATATCTCTTACACCATTTAGCAAGATGTGATCAAAAAGGATACATGACCTGGGAATATTATAAACAAATGAGAACAGGGAACACTTTACATATCAGATTTATGGATAGGAGAAGAATGTATGAATTAACAAGAGTTAGAAAATTGTTTAAGATAAAATGGATAATTTTGAATGTATTAAATTGAAATTTTTTGTCCAAATAAAACTAATGTAGGAGGAAAGCAATAAGTTGGAGGAAATTCTTTTATATGTGGTTTCTCAGATAGAAATCTCATATCTAAAATGTAGGGAATTTCCCAAATTTGTAAAAATATGAGCAATTCTTCAATTGAGAAATGGTCAAAAGATATGAATAGACAGTTTTTGGATGAAATAGTCAAAGTTGTATATAACTATGAAAAAATTTCTAAAATATTATTGGTTAGAGAAATACAAATCAAAACAACTCTGAGGTATCATCTCACAACTATCAGATTGGCTTAAAAATTAAAAGGGTAAAATGGCAAAAGTTGGAGGGAATGTGAAAAAATAGGGATACTACTGCATTCTTGGTGGAATTGTGAACTGCTCCAACCATTGTGGAGAGGAAGTTGGAATCATACTCAAAGAATTATGAAATTGTGTGTATCTTTTGACCCAGTAATACCACTATTAGATTTATTTCCCAAGGTGATCAAGGAAATATGAAAAGAAATTATATGTTCTAAAATATTTAAAGCACCTCTTTTTTGTGGTGGCCAAGAACAAGAAACTGAAAAGATGTCCATCACTTGGGGAATGGCTTAACAAGTTGTGGTATAGGACTGTCATTGAATACTATTGTGACATAAGAAATGACAAACAAGGTATTGTTCAGTGAAGTGAAAAGAACCAGGAAAATGTTGTACACAGTAACAACAATAACATATGATGTTCATCTATTATCAATAAGGCAAGGATCTAGGACAACTCCAATGGACTCATAACTAAAAAGGATATCCACTATCATAGAAATAACAGAGTTAAAATGCAGATCAAAACATATCATTCTTCACTTTATTTCCTCCATGAATTTTTCTTTCATGTAAGCAATAGTGCTTACATTATTTCCAACAAAACAAACAGGGGATATGTATTTGATAATATATGTACAACCTACATTATGTTATCTGCCTTCTTGGGTAGGAGTGGAAGGAAGGGGAAAAAAGAAATGAGACTTTGATTTTTGGTCATAGCTATTGTGAGAATTTGTTTCTCTTGGATAAACATATTTATTATAATTTATAACATTTATTAAAATCGCATGTGTTATATTATTATGCTACATATGTTGTTACATGAAAATAAATGGTAACTAAAACACATTTATGAAAGAAACACCTATTAAATAAAAGATTTTGCTGGTAAAAAGAATATAAAGCCAGTTTTTTTGATAATATGATGTCTGGGATCTTTTTTTAGTCATTACTTTCTGGAAATCCAGTAGTTCTTAAATGATCTCTTCTAAATCTATTTTCCAGTTCAGTTGTTTTTCAAATGAGATATTCACATGTTTTCTCTTTTCCCCATTGTTTTGGTATTCTCTTTTTTATTTTTTCACATGTTAGCATCATTAGCTTCCATTTGCACAATTCTAGATTTTAAAAATTTATATTCATCAGTGAGTTTTTGTACCTCCTTTTCCATTTTGCCAATTCTATCTTTTAAGACATTCTTAACAGTATATTTTTGTGCTTCTTTTACCATTTGGCCTATTCTGTTTTTTAAGATGCTATTGTCTTCAGCATTTTTTGCACTTTCTTGATGAAGTGTTTACTCTTTCTTGCATTGTTTCCCCCATTTTTCTCTTCCTCTCTTTATCTGATTTTTAAAAATCCTTTTTGAATTCTTCCGGGACTTAAGACCAAATTTCATTTTTCTTTGAGATTTTCCTTGCTGCTTCTTTGATTTCCTTGTCTTTCCTGTCTCAACAATAATCTTCTATTGATGTGTTTTTAAAAGTTCACTCATTTCCCCAATCTATTTCTTGACTTGTCTTTTTATATCAAATTTGAGTTCTGTTTCCAGGATGGAGGGGACACTTTCCTAAACTTCAGGTTTTTCTTATTGCTATCTTCAGAGGTAGTTTTTCATTATGTAAGTTTTAATTCTTCTAGTGTGGTTTGATATAATGATAGGTATGGTTCATATTCTCCTGGATCATTATAGAAATCTCTTACCAAGCAAGGAAGTAGGAATAAAAAGGGATAAGAGAGGGCCTGATAGAAGAGAGAGCAGGTTAAGGGACTCAATGGTTAGAAACAAAACATACATTTGAGGAGGAATTGGGTAAAAGGGGCAAATTATTGTTGTTATTCAATCATATCTGACTCATCATAACCCCATGCGATGTTTTCTTGGCAAAGACACTAGAGTGCTTTGTAATTTCCTTCTCCAGGTATTTTTACAGAGGAATGTAAGAGTTAAAATTAAATGTTGGACTAAATATATAAAAATGTGGTTGCTGAAATTATTACTCATGTCAGAATGACTTTATAGCAATTTATTTATAAAATAGAGGGAAAGATTAGGTAGAGGAAAAAGAAAGAGGGTAGAATGAGAAATCTAACTTACCAAGCTACACTATTGTTCTGGCTCTGGCTTTACTCTGGTAGGGCTCCAAAAAGCCCCAGCCAGAGGGCCTAGGGTTAAATTAAGTAAAGGTTCCATCCATGTGGCCTCTTCCTCCAAGATTGGGGAGGGGCCTCTGTGGACTCTAGTCCTTCCAGGAGACAGGAAGAGAATCAGCATTTTTCACTCACCCATGTGGTAGTCCTAAAGGAAAATAGAATAGTAGTTAGAGGTTCCAAACCAGAAATCCTTCAAGGTCAAGTTTGAAGGTGAAAGAGCTCCTCAAAGGAAGTTTTTACCACTTTTAAAGACCATTCCTTTCATCACTTCTTGTGCCTTCCTTCCACTTTATGTAGACCAATTGTAGCGATAGCTTTGCTTAGGACTGCCTAGGAGGCAGTCACTCATTTCTGATTCATTTCACACTTTTGCACACGTGAGTCACAGACCTCCTCCACTTAAGGATAAAATGGGGTGTCTACACTTCTGTTAATTAAATCTAAAAATGGGCAGGGGATAGTTAATCTCATTTTCACTGGAGAAAATGCAGTAAATAGTTTAAGTGACTTCCCAGGATCACACAACTTTCAAGTGGTAGAGGCCAGATCTGAACTCATGAAGTGAGTCTTCTCAGTTCCAAGCCCAGTCATCTTAATGTGGGAGAAATGTATCCATATTTGTAGCAGGGTCTTGCCCCAAGACTGGGAGAGTCAAATTCTGTTCAGTCCAGAAGTAAGAAAAGAATTTTATTTAAGGAAGAGGTGGTGGGCGAAGATGGCAGCATCTGAGGGGGTGGTGTTTGTGACCTTCAGTCGCCTTCTGGGCCACAGTCTTGGGACCCGTGACCACTAGATATTTTTGTGTGCAGATGTTGCCCTTGGGGGAGAAAATTACCCACACAGGCCAGGTTTATGATGAAGATGACTATGGGAGGATTCACTTTGTTGGTCTCCAGAAAGAGGTAAATGATTTGATAGCAGAGCAATGAGTATGCAAAGTGAAAAGTCAAGTGATATCATGTGATGGTGGAGGAGGAGCTCTGGGTCATCCAAAAGTTTATGTAAACTTGGACAAAGACTAAAACTGGGACTTGTGTGTATTGTGGCTTCAGTTTATACAACATCACCACCACTGAAACCAGTATAATTTTCTGTATGTAAGAATTTTGGTATTTTAAAAAAAAGGTGTATTTAAGAATAAAAAAACAAGCTTTGTTTAAAAAATATTCTATGACTAGAACTTAATTATTGATTATAATTTAAGCTTCAAGTGACTTTCCCCCCCATGAATAACAGTCCTTGAGCTGCATTATTTTTTTGAATATATGGTCAAGTCAGTTAGTTTTTTAATACATTGGCTTGGTCTCTTTTACAAAAAATCAAAACCTTTTTGTTAGCAAATGTTAAAAAAAGTTACTTTAATCTGTTTATATATTGAATTGTTGGTGATAGTTTAGAGATTATAAAGACAACCTTACATAGATTAGAAAAAGAACTGAACTCTCAAAGTAAAAAAACACCAAGTTCGCCTTTCACTTATGAGACTTACTAACTTTATAGTCATAGATAAGTCACATAAATTCTCACAGCTTTTCTGTAAAATGGAATCTTTTTTGTATGATATCAAACATGAATATTTCAATATTAAGAATAGAAAAGAGAGTTGTATTTAAACTATTGTGTATAGTTTATATATGTTTATGTCTGACACATATAATAGTGGGCACTTAATAAAAATATTGATTGATTGTATGTATTCAATTTAATATGATAGTAAGAAAACTTCTTTGCTTGTCTTTGTCACCTTTTGAACTTCTGCTCTTTTCTGTATATCTTAAGATATAAAAATTTTCACTGATAATCTTTTTTTCTTGCATCATTATGACAATTATTCAGTTTCTATCCCCACTAAGGTGAAGCCCTTTCTTGTGACAAATAGCTATAGCCAAGCAAACAAATGAATATATTGGCCATGTTTGAAAAAATGTATGTCTTATTTTGTACCATTATTCCATCATCTGTTCCAAGATGGAAAGAAATAAAGAATGCTTCACAAAAAAAAGAAGAGGTGATTTATGTTGGTAAAAAAAAACAGGTATATAGTGATGAATAAACAACAGTGACACCTTTCTATAAAAATCTTTTCAGGAACATCTTTCCAATTCAAAATGAAAGTTATTAACTCAGATAGCAGCAAAACTTCCACTCTGAAGGACAGAATCAGGCTCTGATGAACTCTCTCCACTTGTTACTGCTTAGACCCTCCAGGCTGTGTGTACAGAGCACTGTGGATCTGGATTCAGGAAAGTTGCCCAGGAGGAAGAGCCTGTCTGCTGCTTTGACTGTGTCCATTGCCCAGAGGGAGAGATATCCAACCAGAGGGGTAAGTGTTGGAGCATAACATTGAAGCTGTAATTCTTGGGGACTGCAGGATCGGTGATGTCCATAATAGAAACAGGAGAGATCATGAGAGGAAAGGTGGTGTGAGGTGAAATCTTAAGAGTTGCTCTGATTTACAATTCTATTATTATTGGTGGAAATGTGGCACATTTCTCCTCATCTGTTGGTAGCTTTTATTACTTCTTTGAATGAGTTGCTCATATCCTTTAACCACTGGTTTAGTAGGGAATAATCTTCCTTTTCTATCAGAACCTTTTACTCTAACAGAAATGCCTTAGTTTAACCCATCCTTAAAACAAAACAAAACAAAACAATTTTGCATGACCCTGCTTAACCTCTCAAGCTATCTTTCTATATCTCTCTTCATTGACAGGATGCCTCTAATTTCTCTAATTAATTAATTTCATAGCTAATTAAGTAATACTCATCAGGATTCTCATCCCACCATATTTTTAAAATTGTTTTCTCCAAGATCAGCAATAGTTTTTCCTGCCACTTCCAGTGGTCTTTTCTCTTTTCTCTCAAGTCCTATTTCTTGATGTTTCTGCAGTTTTTGACGTTTGACTCCTCCCTTGATCCATATTATCACCTCTTTTGTCTTCAGTGACATTGCTTTCTAATAATTTACCTCTCATCTCTTTAACTACTTTCCAACTAGGAATCTATCCAACACAGGAAATTTATCTTAAGTACAACCACAAGCAGACTGGTAAATGATGCGTCCTATGGGTTTTTAAGGTCTTAGCTAAGGGACATTTGCAAATTGCATCTAAGTTCTGATTTATGATTAACTTATCTTTTGATGAAAGCAAGTAATCAAAGTTAACATCATTAGCAATTATTTATCAGCTGGTAATTAGATTAGGGACACATGTTTTTGGACACTCGTAAAATCCAATAAACATTTATTAAGCAATTACTATGAGCCCTGCACAGTGCTACATGCTGGGGATACACTGAATAAAAAGAGACAGTCAACAATAATTATTTGTCCTATTGAGGGACATGCTCACATATCATAGCCAAACTATGGCCTCCCTATGCTTATCTTATTACTGAAAAGCAGCTTATATAACATATAATTGGTCAGAAAATGGAAGATTTTTACAAGTTAGTGTTGCTCACATTAAGCTAACTTGCTTATTTCCACTATACTCCTTTTTCATTATTTCCCTTGAAAATCTGGATCTTTAATTCTTCCATTTTTTTCCATTTTATTATTTTATTGAATTCTATAAAACATTCCTTTGATATTTTGATTGGCATTGAATTATAAGAGTTAATTAACTTGGTTGTCATTGTCATTCTCATGGCATAACCCAACCATGTGCAATGATATATTCCTTTAGCTATTTATATTAGTCTTTATTTCTCTAAAGAAGTACTTTCTAATTAAAACCGCAGCAATATTTTATGTGTTTGGGGAGCTTAATCCCCAGGCATTTTATCTATTACAGGAATGTTATTGATTTTTGAGGATTTATTTGGAATCTTACAAATTTATTGAAGCTATTCATTCCTTCAGTTGATAAAATTGATGATTCCTTGGAATTTTCAAAGGGAACCATCATGTCATTACCAAATAGTGATAACTTTATTTTTCCACTTACACCTTTATTTTTTTCACTTGTTATATTGTTCCTGCTAGTATTATTAGAACTATATAAAAATAGTGGGACAATGGGCATCCTTGTTTTACTGTCATATTTTTTGGTAAATTTTCTAGCATATCCTCATTGCATGTGATATTTCATTTGGTTTTAGATATAAATTTAAAAATATTTACAAAAAGTTCCTTGCTGCCTGTGCTTTGCATTTTTTAAAGCATGAATTAAGATCTCATATTTATGCTACATATGAGATGCCATATATATAAAAATGAGCAAACCCAACATAAATTGATGAGAGTAAGGAAAAAACTTCGATTTATTTTTTTCATTCTTCCTAGTTTCTTTGTGTATTTATAGAAGGAAATCTTTTAATGGCCACTATGTTGTTCTCATACATCCTCTTCTTTTCATGAAAGTGGCTATGATTATTTTTTAAACTCTCCCAGAGCTGGCAAGCAATTCAATCTGGGTTATACATGTATTTTCATGAATAATGTATTTCCATATTGATCATTTTTGTAAGAAAATAATCATATAAAACCAAAACCCCAAAACAAAATCCCAAATAAACTAAAGTAAAAATTTACAGGCTTTCATCTGCATTCAAACCCCAACTGTTCTTTCCCTGGAGGTGGATAGCTTGTCAAAAGTCTCTCAGAAATGTCCTGGATTATTGTATTGTTGAGAGTAAGTTTATCACAAATAATAATTCCACACTATTGTTGTTACAGTGTACAATTTTCTCCTGGTTCTGTTTATTTCACCCTGCATCAGTTCATGGAGATCTTTCCAGTTTTTTCTGAAGTCATTCTGTTTATCATTTCTTACAGCATAATAGTATTCCATTACCAATATATACCACAATTTGTTCATTCATTCCCCAATTGATGGGCATCCCTTCAATTTCCAATTTTTTCCTCCACAAAAAGAGCTACTATAAATATTTTTGTACTGGCAGGCCCTTCCCTATTTTTTCCCTATCTTTTTGAAGAACAAATCTAGTAGGGTTATTACTGCATCAAAGAGTATGCATTGTTTTATAGACCTTGGAGCCCAGTTCCAAATTGTGTAACTATAATTCTAACTCAGGCTTTCCTTAACTCTTACCTGGTCTTGGTAATATGTTCTAACTGGTCTTTCTATACTCTCCTTCAAGTTCACCCTCTCCAAAGCTGCTAAAATAAGCTTCCTAAGTCACAATTTTCATCATGTCATTTATTTGCTGATAAACATTTCATGTATTAGTTCTAGGATAAACTCTTAGTTTAGTATTTATAGCTCTTGTCCAACTCACATCCAACCTGTTCTGAAGCCGTATAACATATTGGTCTTATTCTTGGGGTCTCTTTTCCACAAAATAGGACTATTGGCTGTCTTCAAAATTTGGCATCCTATCCCTTGCTTCTGTGACTTTCCCAAGGCTGTCCTCATGCTTGAAACACAATACCTCTCATTTTTCCCTCTTGACATCCTTATATGCCTTCAAGGTTCATGTAATCTTCCTTTCACTAAACTTCCCCATTTGATTCTCTTTCCCTCATGAAATCACTTGAGTTGGCTTCTTTGGGTAGATATTCTACATCACAAGCAAAGTAAGCACATGATCCTGGAGGGCAGGGAATGTGGCATTTAAACATTTCATTTTATGTCTCCATTGTCTTGCATAGGATCTTGAATGTGGTTAATTATTTGCTCATTGGTTGCTAAATTGCAGATATGGACAGATGTATGAAGTGCCCAGAAGATCAGTATCCAAACAGAGAGAAAGATCGGTGCCTCCCAAAGGCTGTGACCTTCCTCAGTGTAGAAGAACCTTTGGGATGGACTCTGACCTGCATGGCTCTTTCCTTCTCTCTCCTCACACTTCTGATCCTCATCCTTTTTGTCAAGCATCGAGACACTCCCATCGTCAAAGCCAATAACAGGGTTCTCAGCTACACTCTCCTCATCTCTCTCATCTTTTGCTTCCTCTGTTCTTTGCTTTTCATTGGCCGTCCCACCACAGTAACCTGTTTTCTTCGGCAGACAACATTTGGAATCGTGTTCACAGTGGCAGTTTCC
>NW_025349718.1:0-1324 GCF_016433145.1 Gracilinanus agilis
CCCTCCCTCTCTTCCTTCTTCCTGTCTATCCCAGGCTAAGCTCTACTTTCCTTATCTCATTTTGATGGTAAGCTCAGGGTCATGTCCCAAAGTCACAAGCTGGACTTCAGCCATACATACTGTTAAGTCAGATCTCTGACAAACTCATTTCTGTTGGAAATATCCCAGCGGACGGATGCAGGACCGTCTGGACTTGTAGATCTTCTAAAAAAGAAAATCCTCTAAAACGAAGGAGTCTGTGTGGTATAGTGTGAAGAGGAGATGGAGTTGGAGGCTGATCCATTGGAACTGCCTCTGGGGCTGGCTACCTGTGTGTCCTTAGACAAGTCACTTCCTCTGATTCCTCATCTTTCTAAGTGCTTTTTGAGGTCCCTTCCAAAGCCCAAGATCCCACGCCTGCGGTCTCGGGGGGCCCTCTCGCAGCTTTCAAAGCTCGAGGAGCAGCAGAGATAAAGCTGAAAGGCTCCTGAGGCCCGGCCTGCCAGCTTCATTTCGGGCAGCCCCTCATAAGTAGGCAAATCACTCTGCGGCGGCGTAAAAGCAAAGCCGGTGCCCGGTCCAGGCTGATTTATTTGCAAATTGTAGTTCTTGTATCTGTAAGAAATTGTTTGGATTATGGGCCGGATGACATCGCCAGAGACGAGCTTTGCTCTTCCTTCTGAATAATTCATCAAGATGGCTCGGGTGGGGCTGAGAGAAGGAGGTCCAAGGAAGGGGGAGCTCCGGGTGTCCGGCTGGCGGTGGGCTGAGGGAAGGGGGGAGGGGATGGAGGGCAGCCGGAGGCTTGGTGGGCAGCCCCGGACGCTGGTCTGCAGGCGGAGCTGCAGGTGAAGGGCCCAGCTGGAAGCGGCTTCCTTGAAGTTGCGGGGAAGCAGCTGAGCCAGCTGGGAGAGCTGCCTGTTTGCTTTGGTCTCCTGGGAGTGTGTGGAGAGCCCTCCCTGCGTGCCCAAGTGGCTCCAGTTTTTGGTTTTGTTTCTTTTTTCAGCAGGCAGCCGAGAGGGAGCCGGCTTCAGAGATACACTGGGGAGAGGTCTGTGGAGCCAACCAAGCTCCGGGGGAGACCAGTTAAGTCCGGCACACTTCCCGGGGACGCCAGATGATTGAAAGGTAAGGCCTTCCTCATCCTGTGATTAGAAAAGGAAATGACTTGGCCAGGGTCACACAGTAACCTGTCGGTAATAGCACAGGGATTAGAATTCAGGCTTCCTTCTTTCTGGTCCAGATTTTTTCCTAATCTGCCAGGTGGAAATCTGGAGTTTTCCACTTCCTGGGCTCCTCTCCTTCCTTCCTTCCTTCCTTCCTTCCTTCCTTCCTTCCTTCCTTC
>NW_025349719.1:0-3778 GCF_016433145.1 Gracilinanus agilis
GCAGAGTGAGGCCCCTCCCCTCCCCCATGGCTTCCCTCCCCCGCCGGCGTAGGCGCCAGGTGAGCGGGCGGGCAGGTGAGTGCGCTGGGCCCTCGGGGGAGGGGAAGCTCTGCCCCAGCGTGGGCCAGGAAGGGTAGGAGTTCGAGGGCCTTGGGTTGGCAGGTAGGAAGGGCTGCGCCTCTGCTTCCTGGAGTTCTGGGAGACCCAGGTGTGGCAAGCTCTGGGGAGCACTCACCGACCCCGGATGGGGGCTGGGGGGGAGTGAAGAGGGGGTCAGACTACGGGCTGTGGTGGCCCTTTGGGTGCTGAAGGTCGATAGCTTATACTTTAACCTGGGGCTCAAGGTTAATGACAATTGGGAGCCATGGGTGCCCCTCCCTTGCTTTATGGGGATCCCAGAAGGGAGGCAAGTTAGGGAGTTCTTTTTGTTGCTGCCCCTTCCTAGTTTGATCCCCTGGGCCCAGAGTAGGGCCCTCTTTCTGGGAATAAATTTTCTCTGGACTCTGTTCCCCCCCCCCCCTCCACCCCTCAAGTGCTGGCTCAGTGCCTCTGAGTTGAGCAACCAGGATGGATGGCTCCCCTTTCTCAAGCCTCTGGCCACCCCAACCCGCCTTGACATATCCTGGAGGCTTGGTGCCTTGAACCAGGGCTGGAGGTGAGGAGCCCTGGGTGCTAATCCAGAGTCTGACCCAGATACTACCTGGGCCTCTGCTTCCCTAGCTGCAAAATAAAGGTTTTGGATGAGAATCTCCCAAGTTCCTTCTAGCTCCTGTTGAGGGTTTCCCAGCTCTGACAGTTGGTCATTCTGTGGTATGGTAAGCTAAATTCACACTTCTTTCCCCAGGTGATCCATGTGCCTGCAGGGCCTCTTTCTAAGTGACCAAAGGCACTAAGCCTTCTCCCAGGAACTCTCCCCACTTATATTGTTTCCTCCAGATGCTCTCCACCAGGCCTCCCTGCATTTTTCCAGGGCCTTCACTGATTCTGCCTTTTTTCTCCCTCTTCTACTAGGTGATTGGCAGCACCATGTCTGGCCGGGAACGGGGTACAGAGCCACTCTATATCAAGGCAGAGCCTGCCAGCCCTGACAGTCCTCGGGGCTCCTCAGAGGCTGAGCCGGAGCCCCCACCTGCCCGGCCTGCTGGCCCTGCCCCAGCTCGTCGACGACTCCCCACAGGCCGGGAGGAAGATGAGGAAGGGGAGGGCACAGGACTGGGTGAGAGGGGCAGCAGTGGTGGGGGCAAGCTAGTGCTGAGCTCTCTACCCAAGCGCCTCTGCCTGGTGTGTGGGGATGTGGCTTCTGGCTACCACTATGGTGTGGCCTCCTGTGAAGCATGTAAAGCCTTCTTCAAGAGGACCATCCAAGGTGAGCACAAGCCCCCGCCTTCCTCTCTGGCATCTCATTGTCCAATGCTCTCCTCCTGGCTTCTCTGGCTGGGGAGTGGGGCCCAGCTCTGTGACCTTGGGCTTAACCTTCAGGGCCTCAGTTTATTCAACTGCAAAATGAGAATCTCTGAGGGTCTTCCTAGCTCTAAATGTAGGATTCTCTCATTCTGTTACGAAACGTGACACAGACATGCAGACACAGCCCCCCTTTTCTTCTCAAGGCTCTTAGTCTAGGAATAATTGTTCATTTCAGCAAAGACTCTGCAGGGACACACAGTCATTCACTGTGCCTTTCCAAACTTCTCCCTGATCCCTCTGCCTGGGGCAAACCTGGAAGGGGTTTTCTGGAGAAATGGAATTCTCTGATGTCATGCAGCTGTTCATTGAAGTCCAGGTCCTTTGGGCTGCTGTTATCTTCATGAACCCTGTGGCCATCCTCTCCCTTAGGGTCCTGCCTCTTATGTAGGGATCTGAGCCTGTGGAAGTTGGCAGAAGTCTTTCCAGGGGTCCTAGGGGGCTGCTGCCTGCTGTGAACCTTGTCTCTTGCCTTGCCAGGGAGCATTGAGTACAGTTGCCCAGCCTCCAACGAGTGTGAGATCACCAAGAGGCGGCGGAAGGCCTGCCAAGCCTGCCGCTTCACCAAGTGCCTGCGGGTGGGCATGCTCAAGGAGGGTGAGTGAGAGGGGTCAGAGGGAGGGAGGGCCTAAGCCAGTGCCTGAGGCCATCAGGAACTCCTAGCACTGGGAAGGCCAGTGGGCTGAGCCAGTCTTGTCCTAATGAAGGGAACCTGTCCTACTCCTTCCTCGTTTAGGAGTTCGGCTAGATCGGGTCCGGGGCGGAAGGCAGAAATACAAACGTCGCCCTGAGGTAGAGCCCCTGCCCTTCCCGGGACCTTTCCCCTCTGCTCCTCTGGCACCGCCAGGGGGCACACGGAAGACAGGTGAGTTGCTGCTTGCCTGGGCCTGGAACAATCCTGGTCCCAGTGGGGAAGGTTGAGCAGCCTCCAAGAGTGACAGCCATCCTGGCTCTTTGTCTCCACAGCTCCTGTGAATGCCCTCGTGTCCCACTTGCTGGTTGCAGAGCCAGAGAAACTGTACGCGATGCCTGACCCAGCAGGCCCTGATGGACACCTGCCAGCTGTGGCCACACTGTGTGACCTTTTTGACCGGGAGATTGTGGTCACCATCAGCTGGGCCAAGAGCATCCCAGGTGAGTGGGGCAAGGCCAGGGTGCCATCCCGTAAGCCCTGAGCTGCCCAGTCAGGCGGCCTCCTTCACGTCCCCGGCTTCTTGACTCGGCTTCCTTGTCCTGATTGCAGGTTTCTCTGCCCTGTCCCTGTCGGACCAGATGTCGGTGTTGCAGAGTGTGTGGATGGAGGTGCTAGTGTTGGGAGTAGCCCAGCGCTCGCTGCCTCTGCGGGATGAGCTGGCCTTTGCCGAGGACCTGGTTCTGGATGAGGAAGGAGCCCGGGCTGCTGGGCTGGGCGAGCTGGGGGCTGCACTCCTGCAGTTGGTACGGCGGCTCCAGGCCCTTCGGCTGGAACGGGAGGAATACGTGCTGCTCAAGGCCTTGGCCCTGGCCAACTCTGGTGAGAGGCAGGCTATGGCATGGGAGCGAAGGGGGCTGGGGTGGGCAGGGGTGAGCGAGCACGGGCTCTGGGGGCTGCGGAGGTGGGAATCGTCGTCTTGGACCTCTCGACAACCTGGGGTGTAGGTGGCAGAGATGAGCACTGGGGCTGCTTGAGGAGAGGGGGCTTCCCAAGCAGCCTGGGAGGGACCTTGGGGATCATTTTTCCCAGCCCTGATCGTATAGCTGAAGCTCACTGAGGCACTAAAGAGAAAAATGAATTTCCCAGTCCCGGACCAAGTGGACCAACCAGGATACAGACTTGGGCCTGGCTGGGGTCCAGTCTTAGCTGGCTTCTGTGGGCTGCTTTAAATTTGCAAAGTGTTTGATCCACATGAATTATCTCACTGACAAGGACCCTGGGAGGTGGGTTCCGAAGTTATTGGGGCTCCATTTTATAGAGGAGTCAGAGGCTTCCCCGGGTGGTTAGGGCAAAGGGCTCGCCTGCCTTCTGAACTGAACCTTCACCTCCTTCCAGACTCGGTACACATAGAAGATGCTGAGGCTGTGGAGCAACTACGGGAAGCCTTGCACGAGGCCTTGTTGGAGTATGAAGCCGGGCGGGCCAGTGGGGGCGCAGAACGTCGCAGGGCTGGGCGGCTGCTGCTCACCCTCCCCCTCCTCCGCCAGACGGCGGGCAAAGTGTTGGCCCATTTCTATGGGGTGAAGCTGGAGGGGAAGGTCCCCATGCACAAGCTTTTCCTGGAGATGCTGGAGGCCATGATGGACTGATGGGAGGGGTGTTGGTCTTGTGGACATGTGGGGG
>NW_025349720.1:0-4104 GCF_016433145.1 Gracilinanus agilis
CATACACACATATACACACAGCTCTATGGTTATAGTATACCAGAGCAAAGTTTTATAAAAAGGGGGAAAACCAACAAAATAAATAAATATTTGCCAAATAATGTCAGTATAACGCCAAATCCTAAGAAGGATACTGTGATATAGAAAGGGGGAATTTGCTGGATTTGGAGTCACATGTCATGGATTTGCTACTTACCACTGGTATTTCATTGACCAAGTCACTTCACCTCTGGGTCTCAGTTTCCTTATCTGTTAAATTATTTGAATGGATTGGGCAACCTCTAAGGTCCCTGTCAGGTTTAAATGTCTGATATCAATCAATGTCTATATTTATTAAATGCCTACTATATACCAGGCACTATGCTAACACCGAGCACAAAAGGATACTGTAAGATATTACAGCCAATGTAGTAAGTAGTAAGAAGTAGTGAATTGTTCCAAAGACTGATGTCACCTCTGGCTGCTGCTACCTCTTGTTTTCAAGTAGGTGTCACCTCATTACCATATTAGAGCATAGACAGCAGGGTATGATAGTACCTCAATAGTTTCTTTGGGACATACTCCGGAATAGGGTTTTGTGCCATTTCCGCAAGAGGAGATTCTCACCTTCTTTAGAAATTCCTTGCATCCTTTCAGAAAGTAACTTTATCTTGCCATACCAAATTGTGGGAGAGTGAGGGAAGGTGGTGGCACACATACTGACCTTTGTGCCACCCTAACTCAGCTGTTGTTCCCACCTAGCTGAGGAAAAGGTGAAGAGTCCTCAAGGGAACACACCCAACTCCTTCAGGGCTACAGAAACCAAAGTCCATGCATGATGATTCATTCATTGAGGTAAAGTCTACAAATTAAATGCTTACCTAGGAAACATGCAAGAGTCCAGATGTGTTGGTATTCCTAGTAATCTTTTTCAGAGCTGAATGATACTCAGGGCAAGCATTTTTCTCTCTCCTTAGGTCCAACCGGCCATCTCTCTCATTGATTCTACTACAAGCCCTTTGTTGTTCTACCTTGGGTAGGAAGTTAGAGAGATGTAGCCTTTCCTGTTCAACACTCACTCTTAGTTCAGATCCAAAAATGGTGACCCATCATGATTCAGCCACTTACACTTCCGAGAGTCTGGGGGTTGGGGAGAGTTTTTTTATGCATATGATCATAGGATCATAGCTTCGGAGGTAGAAGAAATCTTAGAAGCTAAATAAAATTGCCTCATTTTACAGTTGAGTAAACTGAGGCTGGGACAGATCAAGAGATTCATCCAGTATCATAAGAGCTAATAAGTGTCTGTTGTTCAGCCATTTTCAGCTAGGTCTGACTCTTCCTGACACCATTTGGAGTTGTCCTGGCACAGATACTGGAGTAATTTGCTATTTCCTTCTCTAGCTCATTTTACAAATAAGGAAAGTGAGGTAAATAGGGTTAAGTGACTTGTCAGGGTCATATACCTACTAAGAGGCCAAACTTGAATTCAAGAAGATGAGTCTTCCTGATCCCAGGTCCAGCACTCTATCTACAGTATCACCTACCCCATAATAAGTGTTTGGGGAAAGATTTATTCAAATCCAGTTTTTTTCCATCTCCAGGTCCAGCAATCAAGGGACAAAGGTATGAATCAAGTCTGTGCCCTAGAGGCAAGTTCATCATCTTTGTGAGCTGTTTTAACTCTGTAAATAATTTTATAATTCATATATATATATATCAGATTCCTAAAACAGTTTGGAATGATTCTTTTGCTCCAGAAAGAACTTCTGAAATTCTCCTTTGTATTTTAGTGTTTCCACCTTTTCACCCTTTTGTTTTGCTGAAGTCTCTTTGGGGGAATATTATATCACAGTTGGATTTGCCTCTCTGGTACCCACCACAGAGGATAGTGAAAGAGTCTGAGGCAGCAGATTCCATTAGAATAGGAAACATCCAAGTGAGGAAACTCCCTTAATCATTGCAGGTTTGCATCTTCTCTGCAATTTAAATTCTTTTTTTTTCATTCTTTTTAAAAATAAAATTTTAAAAAATGATTTAAAAATATTTTCCATATTTCCATGATTCATTTTCTTTCCCTCCCCTCTTCCCTCCCCACTCCCAGAGCTGACAAACAAGTCCACTGGGTTGTACAAATGTTCCCACTTGGTACCTATTTCCATATTATTCATTTTTGCCATAGAGGGGTCTTTTAAAGCCTAAACCCCAAACCACATACCCATGTATACATGTGATAAGTGATGTCATATGTTTTGCTTTTGCATTTCTACTCCCATAGTTCTTTCTCTCAATGTGGATAGCATTCTTTTACATAAGTCCTTCTAGAATGTCTCTGCTTGTTGCATGCAATTTAAATTCTTAGAGAAAGAAGTGCTTCAAATCCTAGAGATTCAAAGATTTGCCCAGAGTTATCTACCATTTTGGATCAAAGACTGGACTTGAACTGGTCTTTCTGGCTTTAAGACCAGCTCTCTACTACACCACTAACCTAGCACATAGTAGACACTTAATAAATATTTGTTAACTGACTGATTCCAAGTGAATAAAAGGAAAGATTATTCTACTATATATAATCAATTTATTTATTTTATTCCTAGACTATACATGGTTGTGAACAATACTATTTAATTTGTTAAAGAAATGTATAAACATAAGGAAACCCAATTTTGCATATATTAGATATATTTAGTATATTTCTTCCTCCTTCCCCTGAAACGAATCTATAAAATGAGAAGTGTAGACGTAACCCTTAATAGTGTGAATATTATCCTACTCACTGTTTCTGAAAGGAAATTTTTCCCTGATTCAGATGAATACAGGGATTTGGAGTGTGCTGAAGGGGTGGGATAAGAGGAAGTAACATGGGAAAAGAAAGCAACAAGACTCATGGTAAGCAAAAAATTTGCTACTTATTATAGTATATATTGTATTAAGTAACATAAAAATGCCATCATTACATATTTATTCTTTATTATCATTTTATTTATATAAATATCCTCATATTTATATATTACACATTAATTACTACATCATATTTTATAATAGGCTTGGATATATCATATTGTATAATATTGAGTATATATTATAATTGAAACAATTGTGTGATACTATATCCCTGTGCCCTTTACATGAATATTGAAGGCAGGCTGTAAATGTTTCTCTCAATCTGAAGCTCTTAATACAGAGCCTTACATATAGTGCAATTTTACTGAATCCAATTGGATGCAGGTTGGCTGAGTAGGTATCACAGAGACATGATCCCTGAACTCTTACAGTTCATGATCTAATTAAGATGTGAGAGGGCTTGATCAGAGCTTTTCTACTGCTATCTTCTGACTGGATTTCAGGGACTATAATTTTTTTTTTCTCCTTATGATGATCTGACTGAGGCACAGGGGAACTGAGTTCTTGTCAGAAGGGCCACTCTCTCCTCTGTAAAATAAATAAAAGTGGCCTGAGACTCCAGCTTGCTCTTACCAATTTCTCCCTCCCTTTATCTTCAAGCACTGGAAAAGGCAGGAGAGTGGTTAATTTCACAACAAGGTGAGAAGCATGTGTGATCTCCAGGATATCTTCTGGGTTTCTGTTTTCTTTTCTGACCACCGATCAGAGAGATGACTGGAACTTCTGAGAATGGATGTTCCTACCCATGATGTGGGAGACACTGCAGCACTGAGAGCCCCTCTAAAAGTAAATGGTGGACGTGTACTTGCAAACAGCCTAAAAAGGGAGTTTAAGGATACTGGCTGTGGCTATAGGAAAGATTTTAAATTCCTTAGAAAGTGTGATCCCATAATTTAGCCTTCTAGCCAGAGAAGGGAGATTTCTTCACTAGCACTAGCTTTGGGAGTTAACTTGTATGTAACCACAAGTTTAAGAATTCCCAAGTTTGAGTGTTTGGGCAATAGCCTCAGAGAGAGAGAGACAGACAGACAGAGACACAGAGAGAGAGACAGACAGACAGACAGAGACAGAGAGAAAGAGAGACAGAGACAGAGAGAAAGAGAGAGAGACAGAGACAGAGAGAAAGAGAGAGAGAGAGAGACCGAGACAGAGACAGAGAGACAGAGAGAGAGTCAGAGAGAGACAGAGAGAGAGAGAGAGAGAGAGAGAGAGAGAGAGAGA
>NW_025349721.1:0-4582 GCF_016433145.1 Gracilinanus agilis
GGAAAGAAGGAAGGAAGAACAGAAGGAAGAACAGAAGGAAGAACAGAAGGAAAAAAGGGAGAGAGAGTGGGATGAAAGGAGGGAGGGAGGGAGGAAAGGAGAAAGGAATGAAGGAAGAAGGAAGGAAGAGAAAACATGTAAAAAAGTAATCTTTATGGCCACTGGAGGTAATCAAAAAAGCTTCATGTACCACATGACACTTGAAATGTCTTCAAGGGGACTAAGGATTCTAAGAGGTGGAAGTGAAAAGGGAGTGCACTTCAGGCATGGGAGACACCTTGTGCAAAAGCCTGAGGCTAGAAATCAAGTGCTTATATGAAGAAGAATAAGAATATGAAGAAGAATAAGAAGTCTTGGTTAACTGAACTAAAGAACATGTGAAGGGGAGTAGTATATAATCAAGCTGAAATAGTAAATTGGGGTAAGGTTGTGAAAAGTTTAAATGACAGACAAAAGAGTTCCTGCTTAATCCCAGAGGTAAAAATGGAGTCCCTGATTCTACTTTCTGAGAACCACCCTAGCTAAATAGAGAGAGGTTCATCATCAAGAAGGTGACCATTTAGTGATTAATTCATTGAATATGAAATAAAGAAAATCATAAAAAGGCCCCAAGGACAACAATGGAGGCAGTAGTAGAAAAGGAAGCCAAGGGTCATAAGACTCATAGTCTTCAGATTGATTACAAATATTCACTAAGCAGTTAATGCAAATGCAACACTCACATTCAATGAAGAATAAGTAAACATATTGCTGGAGGAACTGACTCATACTAGCCCTGACATTCTCACTATAAACAAAACCAGAAGATAAAAGCTAAAGGGAAGGAATACTCATGTCATTGTTGTTTTTCTTGGAGAAGCAAATAAAAGGAGTTGGATGAGTTCATTTTATTGTATATCCAAAGGCAATAAGAAACATTATTATTTAAGACATCTGTACCTGGATAAGTATTTGAAAGAAGACCACTATGAAAGCAAATGTAGCTTCTATGCCAACATCTGTAGCAAAGGATAAAGAGGTGAAGAACTTGATAAGACTCTCCTAACTAAACCAACTTAATAAACTTAAGATACATAATAACTTCACCATAGTAAAGGATGGTGAAAAATATATTGGAAAACAGGGTTGGGGAGTGAGGAATGAGAAAGGCCAATTGGTAAACTATTCACTGAGCCAGTAGAGACAGCTTTGGAGAAGGACATACTGAAGTAATATGTGTTCAATTTTGAAGTCTAAAAAGGGAGTTCCTAAAGGAGAAATAATAAAGGAAGTTAATATAGAACTAGATGATTGGAAGAGATTGACCAATCCTGGGATTGAGTTAGTGATTACCAGTGCAGGCTGTCATATCCTGGGCATGTCAGGAGTACTTCAAGATTTTCTGAGAGTGAATGATGAAATTCTCTAAGGTTGTGCCCAAGAGTTGCATAGATGAGCTGGGATCTGTCTTGTTGGGGGGAAGAATGCCCATATCCACAAGATACTAGTCCACTTTAGGAATGAGGTTAGAGGTCATATTCAGCCTTTTTTTCCCCCTAAACCCAGGATTTCCCTCCTCCTTTTGCCTTCAAACCCAAGTAAAAGACAGCGAGTTTCTCGTTTTAATCTGAAATTTCTAGAGTGAAACCCAGCAGTCTTACTTCCTTTTCCTTTTGGTATTTCACTTTGGTTCAAATATGAAACTCAAAATATCACTCATGATTGGGGAAGAAAGGGGAAAGTAACCTCAAAGTTTTGCCCCATAGGGGCTAAAGTCAAAAACAGGGTAAAGAGGATTCTCTCAGAACCATTGCAGGCTTTCTGCTGACTCAAGCAGCTCTCTGGCAAAGGTGAGGAGGCCTAGCGTACCCACTTCTCTCAGTCACTTAACAGATAAGAAACCCCCCTTTGCAAATCTCTGAAAGGAAATTCCTAAAGATTTGTTCACATTTGTCTTTCATCCATCAACCCAAACTTATCCCTCCACCTCCAATAGGGAGTTGAGCTTGTGTAGAGAGAGAGGGAGAAGCAGGAGGGAGATAAATCACAGAGTAGTCAAGAGTTGTAATTCACTGAAGAGCTAATATGACTTTTTAATGTAACCGGCGCCAATCATATTGAACTAGTGAAGTCAAGAAATTAGATGCAATAAAGAAGAAAGAAGCTGATAGAGGAATATATTTGAGGTGCACTGGAGCCCTCCCTCTGACAGTTTGTCTCTGCACAGCATCATGTTCTTTAGTGATACTACATCTAACATATGAGTTATCATCACATTAGTTATGCTTCATCCTATAATCTGAAAAAGGCTGTGTTTGGAAACTGATCAACATAAATTATGTGGCTCGTAAGTAATTTCTAATGTATGTTTGTTTTATAGCATGACTTACAGCTAGAGTAGTATCTCAATCCCAATGCATTTAAGAGTGTTAGATTTAAAAAAAAAGGAAGGAAGGAAGGAAGACTGAAGGAAAGAAAGAAAGAACTGGAAGATAGGAAGACAGTTACTCCACAAGTAGTAAATTTCCTCTACCAGTCAGGGAATTCTCCTGCACCACTGATCTGACTCACATCATAGAAGCCGTCCCCAGTAATGGCTGAGATAGGAGAAGGCTCACTACTAAGTCATAATCCTGTCATTACCAAGGGAAGTCAGCAATGAGAGCACTAGAGTTTATACTCCTTGGGGAACTAGAACATGTCATTTCAGAAACAAGGAAAACCTAAAGCTTATCTGTCTTTTTTTTTTCTTCATAAATCAGGAGAAAATGATAGCTTTCCAAACCTGAGGAGAACAGTGTCGGGCTCTTATCGTGGTGTGTGCAACAGAATTCTGGTTGCTCCTAGGATGATCTTATTTTCAGAGCTACCTAAAATTTATGACCTGAAATTAGAGAAGGAATAAGGAAAAATGCCAGCAGGAGGTAGGTTTGCGCTATAAGGACAGAAACGAAAATGTCATTCAGTTCTGCTGGCACACACAAAAAAAGTATTTATCCTAAAATGAGTCCAGATGATTGAAGGCCAATATATCCTTCAGTTTTCCAAGGAATGCAGAGACAGAGCCTCAGATGGGGAATGGGAGAGAACATAGTAATGTAAAGAGAATGTCAACCAAGTAGGAGTCAATTGTTTCAATCATTTTATCTTTCCTTGATTTCTGTTACCAGACACAAATGAGGGGAATGATCCAAGAATACAATCGGTGAGAGAGAAGCAATGACTGTCTGATGAATTTTAGTTTCATAGAGAAGATAAAAAGGAATGTTGATTAAACAAAAAAAGTGTATTGTTGACATCTTCCCAATGAAAATTAAGGTAAACTTTCATGAGCTGACCTATTCTTAGGTAACCTGGACTAAGAAAGGCCAGGATGATCACAGAGGCAGCCTGTTCCACAAGTTGGGAGAGGGGAGAAGGAGAAAAAGGGAGAGAGATAAAGGAGGAAAGAAAGAGGGGAAAAACTGAGATAGAGATAGAGAGAAAGAAAGTCTAGCAGCTAAGACTACTAGATGTTTTGTAGTACAATAAAAAGAGTTAGAAGATCTGGGTTCAAATTTCATTTATGCTGCCTATGAGACCTTGGTCAGATCACTTAATTCACCTGAGCCTTATTTTCCTCATTTGTAAAATGAATGGGCTAGACTCTGAGGCTCTTGCCAGTATTTTACATATGATCCTGTAGGATAGAACTGCTACTCATAGAGTAGTAGGTAGGTGACATTTAGAGCCTTTAGCACAGGTGCCGTACTCTTGACAGAGATTTCCCTGCCTGGATCTAGTCCTAAAGCCAGACTTCATTCTTTGGGAAAGAGCAGTTAAAGGGAAGCATCTGTTCACAATCACTCATGAGTTTAATTGCTAGGTTCTTATCACCCAGAGGTGTTTGTCTATGGACCACATGCACTTCCTTATGTCCAACATCAAAGAAAAATCCAAACAAAATCCAAAGCAGCCCTTGAAAACTGATTAGTACTTTGATTCATGGCCCGGAACTTTCAAACAACTTGATTTCCTGCCTTGATAAGGAGGACAAACAGAGAAGGAAGAGAGCCTTCTAGATTTAAAAGGACTGTCTTAGAGGGTTGAAAGAGTCCAGGATTCTAAAGAAAATGATGCAGATAGAAAATGATAGCATCTTACAGGAAATTATCAGAGAAAATTGCCCTGAAGTTCTCGAACAAGACGGAAAAGTAGACAGAAAGAATCCACAGATCACCTCCTACATTTAATTCACAACTGACAACTTCCAGGAATATTATAGCCAAATTCAAAAACTACCAGACCAAGGAAAAAAATATTACAAGCTGCTAAAAAGAAGTCATTTAGATATCAGGGAATCACAGTTAGGATAACACAGGATCTGGCTACATCTACATTGAAGGACCGGAAGGCATGGAACACAATATTCTGGAACGCAAGAGAACTGGGTCTAGAACCAAGAATCAACTATACAGCAAAACTAACTATATTATTGCAGGGGAAAGTATGGTCATTCAATAAAATAGAGGACTTTCAAATATTCATAAAGAAAAACTGGACTTAAACTGAGTTTACTGCCTAAACCCAGAACTCAAGAGAATCAACATAAGGTAATTAAGAG
>NW_025349722.1:0-2700 GCF_016433145.1 Gracilinanus agilis
TATATATAAAGAGAAGAAAAATCTAACTACTCTTTGAAAACCCAGTCTCTTGAAAATACTTAGTGTCTCCCTGTTTATTTGACTTCTGTGAATAAATAATTTCTTTTAGTGTCATAGAATTATCAGATCCTCTAATGTCAGCCTGAAAGGGACCTTAAAAAACATCTCATCCCACCTTGTCATTTTAAAAAAATTAAATTTTTTTCAATTAAGATTTGATTTTTTTTCTCCCTTCTCCCTTCCTACCCTAATTAAAAAAAAAAAGAAAAAAGAAAAAAAAAGGAAAACCTAACTCTGGTAACAAATATGCCTAGTCAAGCAAAGCAAATTCCTATGTTTCCATGTCCAAAACATGGGTCTCATTTTTCATCCTGAATCCATCATTTGTCTGCAAGGAGGTGATGAGCTTGCTTCATTATGAGCCCTTGGAATCATGGTTGGTCATTGCATTGATCATTGTTTTTTAGAAAAAAAAATCCTTACCTTGTGTTATTATTATCAGTTTTAAGACAGAAGAGCAGCAGGGCCTAGGCAATTGGGGTTAAATGGTTTGCCCAGGGTCACACAACTAGGAAATGTCTGAGGAAGAGGCTGATTTGAACCCAGGACTTCCTGACTCCAACCTTGATGCCCTTTCTTCTACATTAACTACCTGTCCACAATAATCATTATTCTTAAGTCATTCAAAATAATTTGCCTTCATAATAGTGAGATTATTGTAAAAATCTTTCTCCTTATTCTGCTTACTTCACCTTTCATCATTTCATACAAGCCATTGCAAGTTTCTCTGAAAATCATCACTTTCATCATTTCTTAAAGCACAATATTATTATATTACATTCATATACCATAGCTTTTTCAGTCATTTCCCAATTGATAACATAACCTCTTTGTTTCCAGTTGTCATAATAAAATATAATATTCTATACATCTGATACATTTTCCTTTTTTCTTTGATTTCGTGGCCAAACCCCTCGATTTTACAGATCAAAGAACAAGAGAATCTAAGTGAGTGGCCAAAGTGGCAGAGAATGGATGAGAATCCAGGACTTTTTATTCCCAGTGCCAAGAGGTTTTTCCTCTAGAGGAAGGCAAGGACATTTTCAGAATACTCACAACTCTTTCATTGACCCAGTCTTAAACAAATCAAAATAGACATATTACTAAATACAACTAAAAATACCAGAGAGGTCAATAGAGGGAGAGAAGGCCCTTAGGTAAGTTTTTCCATCTAGGACCTAAATAGGGAACTTGTTCATTCAGAGAAACAATCTGCTTAGTAACAATGGAAAAAGGGTAACCCAAGTTGATAAACATTTGCCATTTTTTGTTTCTTTTTTTCAGTGATTTTTTTGGTTAAGTTTATCAATATAGACTATTTATGGTCTAATAGAATTTCCTGGGCATTATGGGTCTAAGGACTTGACTAAGGTCACACAGTCAATATATGTCAGAGGTGAAACTTAAAACCAGGTCTTTCTGACTTCAAGACTAGCTCACTATTCACAACTATGAAGATCTCACACTCATGGCCTGGCCTACAAAACTCTTGAACTAGATTAGGATAGTGTGGAATCAGATTAAAATACAATGGAAAGGGGAAAAAATGTTTTTAGTGTAAAGGGGAGGGGCAGCTAGATGTCTCAGTGGATAGAGAGCCAAGCCTGGAGATGAGAAATCCTGGCTCCAAATCTGACCTCAAAACACTTCCTAGTTATATGACCTTGGGCAAGTCACTTAACTTCAATTGCCTACCCCTAACTGCTCTTCTGCTTTGTAACCAATGCTAACTATAGATTCTAAGACAAAGGTAAGATCCTATTTTTTTTGTATAAGCAGAAAATGTTTAATAAAATAAACAAAAATGGGATACAATATAGATAATATAACTTATGATTTTGGTTTTTTAAGTCAACATGTAGACTACAGGAATTTATTTGTAATTGAGTTTGAAACTGCTGTACTATACCCAGAGAGATATAAAATTGTATATAGTCTTAGACTCAACAATACTGTTGGGTCTATTTCCCAAGGAGATTAGGAAAAAGGAAAAGAACCCATACATTCCAAAATATTTATAGCAGCTCTCTTTGTGGTGGCAAAGAATTGGAAGTCGAAGGGATGCCCATCAATTGGGGAATAGCTAGACAAATGGTGGCATATGATTATGATGGAATACTACTGCACCATAAAAAATGACAAGCAGACTAATTTTTTTAAATCTTTAAAAACTACATGTGATAATGAACAGTAAAATGAGCAAAGCCAAGAGAATATTATACATGCTACAAATTTAATACTTTAAGAATAACTTGTGAATGTTACCTCTAGAGAATGAACTGGAAAATGGAAACATGAAAGACATAACTTATATTTACATATCTGTTTCCTAGATGATGTCTTCTATGATGCAGGGAAGGGAAAGAGGGACTCTGAGACACTTGTAAATAAATTCTATTTAAAAAAAACTACTGTACTATAACATTCTTCCTCTCAACTAAATGCTAAAAAAAATAATTCAGTTCCATGCATAGGATCATAAAATTAGAACTGGATTCAATTTTAGAGGTCATCAAGTCTCATTTTACAGATGAGGAAGCTGAGGAGAGGAAAGAAAGAAAGAAAGAAAGAAAGAAAGAAAGAAAGAAAGAAAGAAAGAAAGAAAGAAAGAAAGAAAGAAAGAAAGAAAGAAAGAAAGAA
>NW_025349723.1:0-2316 GCF_016433145.1 Gracilinanus agilis
GGAGCTCAGAACTCAGAATTCACAATTCAGAACCTGAAGCCCAGAACTTGGAACTTGAAACTCAGCCTAAAATTAAGCCAAGAACTTGGAATCCAGAACTTGAACTGACAACCCAGAATCTGGAACCCAAATGTTGGACTCAGGATTTATAATCCAGATCTTGAAGCCCAGAACTCAGCCTAAAATTTAGCCCAGAACTTGGAACTCAGAACCCAGAATTCACTGGAACCCAGAACTGGAGAATCGGGTCACAGATTATTGCTTTAGAGCTGTTTTACAAGTCTTCTGGTCCAACTTTAATCATTTTGCAGATGAAGAAACTGAGGCCCTATTCCTGTGGCTGTTCTCTCCTTCCTCCGTCCCCGGGCTTGGTCCAACTGCCTCAGAAAGTGTGGGGACCACGACATCCCCTCCCTGTGCCCCACATCTCCCTCATCTCCAGGCTGGCACATCCCCAGTCCTTTTTCTCGAAGGGACAATGCCAGTCACTATACTCACCCTCATAAAAGCTGCCATTTGCCACAGCCCCACCCCTCAGAGCCAGCACTGGGATTTAGGGGCAGCCAGTCTCCCTCCTCCTTTCCCTACTCCCCTGTTTTGCTCAGATTTTAAGAATGACCTTTATGTGAGAAGAAAATATGGAGTGAATGCCAAATGTCATTGGCTGGGGAAAAGGCAAAGCAGGCCGAGAGGGAAAGAGGGGGAAGGAAAGAAGAAGAAGGGGAGGGACTGGCCTCGTTTTCTCTGGGACGTACACCTGGAGCCAGCCGGGCCAGAGGCTTGCCAATGGAAAAACCGGGCTGCTCCCCAGACCTGCTGGGCCACTCCTCAGCACCACCCCCACCGGGCCAGCCTTCTTCAGCCAGGGAAGCTGGGAGCTAAGCACCCAGGCCAGCCCCCTCACTTTATGGAGGAGGAAGCAGGCAGGAGAGGGGGCAATGGTTTGCCCAGCGCCCACAGCTACCAAGTGTCAGAGCTGGGATTTGAACTCGGACCTTCTTCTTCTTTTAAACCCTCACCTCCCATCTTAGAATCAATGCGGAGAATTGGGTCCAAGGTAGACGAGTGCTAAGGGCTGGGCCACAGGGCTTGTGACTTGCTCAGGGGCACCAGCTAGGAAGTGTCCGAGGCCAGATTTGAACCCAGGACTTACATTCCAGCTCTCATTCCACGGAGCCACCTAACTGCCCCCAAACTCAGGTCTTCTGCCTCCAGAATCAGGGGTCTCTCTACTGCCCACCCCAGAGCCAGCCACTAGGCCTGACGTCCCTCTGGTGCCTTGAGGTCTGCAGAGCCCTTTGTATATATTATCTCATTTACAACTTACACAGGCTATTATTATCCCCATTTACAGAGGAAGAATTATATCCCGGAGAGTTAGTGCCTCGCTTGATCTCAGAGACAGGATTTGAACCAGGCCCTCGTCCCCGCCAGAGACAGGGCTCTGCTCCCTGGGCCACACTGCCTGGCACTGGCATCCGCTGCCCCCCGAGGTCTGACCCCCAGAGACCCCACGTACCAGCAGGGGATGGGCTTCGGCTCTGGCTGGTACGGTTGCTGGGGGTGTCCTCGGGGGCCGGGGCAGGGCCTCGGGGTTCAGGCAAGGGCTCTGACACAGCCAAGTGGAAGATCCGCCTCTCATGGAGTCCACAGTAGTGATGGTGCAGGTGGCAGGAGTAGGTGCCCTCGTCCGCCCGCTCCAAGGGGTCGATGCTCAGGGAGAAGTCCCCCCGGGCGAAGGCGTCCGTGCTCACCTCCATGCGGCTGTGCAGAAAAGGAGGGCCGTAGGCACGCCGCTCGCCCGAGGCATAGAGGTCCAGCAGGCGGTCAGCACGGTCGTGAGGGACGCCCGGAGGCTGCCGGTCCCAGTGGACCACTTGCTGCTCCTCCTCTATGTGTCGTTCAGTCCACACCTGGGCTCTGTTCACACAGGTCAGCAGCGCCGGGAAGCCCCTCTCCACCACCAGGACCTCCTTCTCGCCGTCCCAGTGGGCACCAGCTTCCATGGCTGGAGGGGAGCAGAAGGCAACAAGGGTCAGGGCCGTACATCGTGGGGATTGGAGGGGACAAAGTGGGACCATGGAAGTCACGGGGGCCACGGGGGTCCCTCTGGACAGGCAGCGTCCGTCCCCTGGCGGGGAGGCCACGCACCCTTTCTGAGCCCAGGGTCTGGGAACAGCAGCGGCCCTGCCCCAGCCCCAAGGACACCCCCAGAACCCTGAGGCCCTGCCCCGGCTCCCGCCCAGAACCCCGAGGCCCTGCCCCGGCTCCCGGGGACACCCCCAGAACCCCGAGGCCCTGCCCCGGCCCCCGGGG
>NW_025349724.1:0-1502 GCF_016433145.1 Gracilinanus agilis
AGAGAGGACCGAGTGAGACCCTGGGGGGAATGAGGGAGGAGAGAGGAAATGGGGGTCGAGGAGAGAGAGGGGACGATGGAGATCCTGAGGGACAGGGGAGGCTTGACGGAAAGAGGGGTGATGAATGGAGGCGAGAGACGGAGGACAAGTGGGGAGACCCTGGGGGGATGGAGGGAAGAGAGAGAGGGGACACAGAGGATCGAAGGTGACAGGGAGATGAGGGGACAAGGGAAGAGAAGAGGGAAGGAGTCGGGGAAAAGAGAGGAGACTTTGGGGGACAGAGGGAGAGGAGATAGGGAACAAGGGGAGAAATCATGGACAGGTCTGAGGAGAGAGAGGAGATGAGGGGGAGGCCATGGGGGACAGCAGGGAGTATAGAGGGACAAGAGAGATTACAGTGAAGTAGAAGAGAGAAGAGTATGGAGGGAAGAGAGGTTGGGATAAGGAGGCTAGGGAGGAGACCACAGTAGGAGTGGGGTGAGGAGAGAGAAGGAATTAGAGAGGAAATAAGTGAGGAGGATGAAGGCTGGAGAGAGGAGAGAGAGTAGTATAGGTGGACTAGGGAGGAGACCTAGAAGGGGTGATAGGGTACAATAGGTGACTACAGGGACAAAAGAAAGGGGTGGAACCCCTTTCAAAAAGAAGTGGGGACAAGGAGGAAAACCATGAGGGGCCAGGAGAGAGGAGAGATGAGAGACAGGGACATATTTCAAAGGAGGAGACATGAAACCGGAGGGTGGAAAGAAAAGGGATATGAGGGGCACTGTGGGTGGACAGGAGGGAAGAGACCAGGATGGGGACATAAGGAATTAGATAGAAGAAGACAGGAGGGAGGAAAGAGGAGGCTGTGGGTAGAGGAGAGACCCTGAGGGGACCAAAGGGAGGAGAAGAGAGAACTGGGGATGGGAGGGAGAGCCCAGTAGAAAAGGAGGAAGGAAAGAGAGGGAACATGAAGGAAACAGGTGGTAGGAAACAGGAAAGCTTGGGGTACTTGAGGGAGAGAAGAGATGGAGCATGGAAGAGTCTAGAGGGAAAAAAGAGAAGGAAGTTTGGAATAGGAGGGAGGTAAGAGACAGGATTTGGGGGGGTCAAGAGGGAAGAAGAAAAGGGGCAAGGGGAGCATCATGGGGAGACAAGGAGGAAAAGAAAGTATGGACTGACAAGAGGGGAGAAACAAGAGGGGACAATAAGGATAACATAGGTGACAGGAGGGAACATCAAGTTAGAAGGAAGGGGTCAAGGGATGCATGAAGGAGAATGAGGAGGAATGTAGGGTGAGAAGAGGGGACTTGGAGAAAAGAGAGGGGACCTGGGTGACAAGGGAGATGGGAAAGAGGAGGGTAGAAGAGAGGAAAACATGAGGGAGGAAAGAACGGGATATAGAGAAGACAAAAGGATATTGGGGGGTAGAAAAGAGAGAAGTAGGCGGGATAGGAAGGAGGATGTTCTGATTAGGGAAAGAAGGGAATAAAAGAAGAAGGAGTAGGACAAGAGGGGGACAG
>NW_025349725.1:0-6721 GCF_016433145.1 Gracilinanus agilis
ATATATATATATATATAGTTGGTAATTATCCTTCATAGTTAAAGAGGACCAAAATGACATCAAGATATTGAAGTCAACGAACATTTTTTCCAACTGCGGCTGATTAGACCAACATGAGTTTGGAAGGCTCTTCTGCAGGACGTGAACAAATAGTCCATATAAATATTTGGAGAGGAAATGTCCTTAAATTTGTACACCTCATGCTTCTTTTGAACTACTGCAATTTTGCTTTACTCATAGACTTTGTGTTTTCTTTGATGAGGGCATGCCATACTGGATGGTACTATGTCAATATTGCCAATATTTCATAATTAATACAAAAGTTCTTTAGACAGACTTTGATAGTGTACTTATTATATTACCTCTTCTGGCCTCCATGTGAGTTCTTGCCTTGTTTGAGTTCTCCATAAAATATTCTTTTAGGCAAATGTGTGTTTGGCAATCGAACAATGTAGCCAGCCCATCTCAATTATGCTCTCTGCAGTAAAGTTTGAATGCTTGGCAGTTCATTTCAAGAAAAGACTTCACTGTCCAATACATTATCTTATCAGATGATTTTCAGAATCTTCCTAAGACAATTCAATTGGAAGCAATTCAATTTTCTGGCATGGTGCTGGTATACTGTCCGAATTCCACAGGCATATAACAATGAGGTCAACAACAGCTCTGTAGACCTTCAGTTTAGTGGGCAACATGATACCTTTTCTCTTTCACACATTCCTTCAGAACCCCCCCCAACACTAAGCTAGTTCACACAATGAATGCATCAACTTTATCATTTATGTGTACATCTCTCAGAAATATACTAACAGAGTAAGGGAAATTATCCACAGTATTCAAAAGTCCTTCATTTACTTTAACTTACCGATCCATGTATTAATGGTATAGTGGAGTGGATGGCTAGTGGAGAACTCCTGTTTTCTGATTCTAAATTGCCAGGCCAAAATTAGGACAACTACAAGAAAATGTTTAATATTCTGTTTCATCTCAGCCTCAGAAGCTGCATTGAGCACACAATCATCTGAAAACCAAAAAAATCATTTTTTAACTCTCCCTCCACTCTAGTTCTGGCTTTTAACCTTTTCAAGTTAAATAATTTACTTTCAGTATGGTAGATGACTTTGATGCTCTTTTCTTCCATGTTGAAGCACAAACAGCATCATCAAAAACCCATTTAAGTATGCTGTCATGAAACTGGTATACAATAATGATGAACTTCTCCAACCAAATTTTTCTTGATCTTCCAAAAACTTTCATGAGTAACATTATCAAGAGCCTTGGCCAGAATAATGAATTTGATTACAGATCTCTTTTCTACTCCTGGCATTTTTTCCTGGAGTTATTAGACACCAAACACTATGTCAACTGTTCCTTAGCCCTTTTTGAAACCACACTGGTTCTCAGGCAAATGTCTGTCTTCCAAGGGAAGAATTAGCCAATAAGGAAGACTGGCAAGAATCTTGCTGATTATGCATAAGAGAGAGACTGCCCTGTTATTGTCACATAATAGCCTATATTCTTTGCTTTTATAAAGCTTGACAATGAAGGTATCCTTCATGCCTGTGGGATAACCTTTTCTTGCCTCAACCCAGCTCTATGGGTTGCCCATCCAACTTATTATAATAGTCTAAATGAGATTTTTCATCCACTTAATTTTTTTTCTGCACAGATAAATAAAATATTTTGTATGATTATTGAATTCATTTGAAATGTTTCAAATGTTTCGAGATTTGATATAAACAGCACAATAATATACAAAGATAAAAGTATAAAATCTCATCATCTTTAAGAAATAATGAAATTATTTCAAGACAACTCTAATTGTATTTGTTTATCCCCTTTTAATATGATTTAATGTTCATCATGCCTAATATCTTCCAAATCTCTTCATATTCTCTTCTTAAAGCAGTCAGATTATATCTAAAATAGGTATACCATTACTTTTAAGATAAAAACCCTTTTTTATCCTCTGATAACTAGGTTCATATTTTTAGCCCCATTTATTTCAATTTCTTATCTTGCTTTACCTGCCCCTTGTATTATGCCTTTAGAATATCTCTGCTATTAAATATTCCATTTCATTTTATATCACAAGCCTTTATGTTCCTTATACTTCTTAGTACTATCTTAATTTTGTCTTTCTGCATAAAATACCAAATCATCCAATAGGTTTACAGTGGTGGTTCTATTCCTTGCCAAGGCTAACTCCTCTGTCTGTTCCTTTTATATCATTCTCTTACATTGCTTCAAGGATATGACTAAATCAATTTTCCTTTTCTCCTTTCAATTTCTTATTTATGTATTCCCCTCTGCATTCAGGTGTTCCTTAACCTAAAAAAAGACAAAATAAAACAAAATAAAATCCTTCCCCTAACCCTGTTATTCCCTCAAGCTTAAAACTTAGTTCTTTTCTTCATATTTAGGAAAGAACAGTCCACATTTTGTACCCACTTATTCAACTCCCTGAAACCTGGTTTCTGTCCTGTTCTTTACTTGATGTATTCTCTCTAACTTCCCTAACATTTTTCTCAATTATCAGATTCAAAGACATTTTCTCAGTCTACATTCTCCATCTTTATGAAGAATTTGACATTAGACTATCCTACTTTTCCTTTGTCTTCTATGATACTGCTTTTCCATGGTTCTCTTTCTTTTACTCTGCTAATTCCTTCTCCATCCCCTAAACAGATTCTTATTTATATATCTAAGTCTGATCATTTTCCAAAGCTGAACCTATACACTCATCTCATAATATGATCTCTTTCCATGGCTTCAGTTATCACTTCTGGGTTAAATTTCCAATTACACAGTGAATATTTTCACAAACTCATCCTATTCAAAACAAAATTCACCACCTTTCTATGTCATTTTCTCTTCTTCAATGTCTTTATTTATTTTGATTGGCATAGCCACAATTTGAGTCATCCATACTGAAAAACTGTCATTTTTTAAATCTTCCCTTTTCTTTATACTACATATAAACAAGTGTTTAAGTAACAATGATTTTTTATTAAGATCCCTACTATTACTTCTCCATCTTGCTGCTACCACACTCGTATTGATCTTCCTTCCTTTCAGTCTTTCTCCCTTTCCAAACCCTTATCCACACAGCTGCCAAATTGATATTTCTAATAAGAAAAGGAATGATAATATCACCCTCTATGTGGGAAAAATGTATACTTTCCTAGGACTTTCTAGATAAAATATTGAAACTAGGTAGTACAGATTATAGAGGACCACACCTGTGGTCAGGAAGATTTAAGTTCAAATATGACCTCAGATACATAATACCTGTGGGACCTTGGGCAGATCTCTTTACCTCTGCCTCAGGTTCTTCATTTGTAAAATGGAGATGATAATAGCACCTATATCCCAGAGTTGTTTTGAAGATCAAATGAATCAGTATTTGCAAAGCAGTCAATCCCTCTGTGGAAACACATTTTGAAGTTTTCTTCCTTCCTTCTGATAACTTTGAAAAGGACTCTTTTCCCAGTATTTCAATTGTCACTCTTCCTTTTTTGTGATATATTTTTATTTTAATAACAAATTTTCACATTAGTTTTCCAAAGATCTATGATCCAGGCTGTCTCTCTCCCTTCTTCCCTCCCCACTCCCCAAAATTTAAAAGTAATTCAATCTGGATTAGGATGTATTATCACTCAAAACATATTTCCAAATTATTCATTTTTGTAATTGAATGATTTTATAAAAACAAAACCCCAAATCATATATCCAAATAAACAAGTGATATATCATATTTTTTCACATGTATTTCTTTTCCAACAGTTATTTTTCTGAAGGTGGATAGCTTTCTTTTACATAAGTCCCTCAGAATTATCCTGGATCATTTTTATTGCCGTTGGTAGCAAAGTCTATCACATTTGATCATTCCACAATATTTCAGTTACTACGTATTATATTCATCTGGTTCACTATTCACATCTGGTATATAATGTTTCACTCTGTATCAGTTTGCATAGGTCTTTCCAGCACTTTCTGAAATAATTTTGTTCATAATTCCTAATTCCATAATAGTATTCCATCACCATCATATGCCACAATTTGTTCAGCCATTCCCCAATTGAGGAACATGCCCTTAGTTTCCTCACCCTTCCTTTAAAGTTCACTTCACATGCTAACTCTCAAAAAAGAAAGCCTTTTTGACTCTTCTACTCTTCCTTACTCATATCTTGGATATCACTTTGTTTACATCACTCTAATACCTTTATCATATAGTATGTTGTAGTATTGCTGTCTATATTGTCATATTTCTCTATTCGATTTTAAACTCCTTGAAGGAAAGAATGGAGTAAATGATAAAATTCCCTGATATTATAAGAGACAAGAACGCCTTAAACAGCCCATGATTCAAAAACATTCAAAAACATGTTAAAATTCTACAGAAAACTGGAGTGACATTTCACAAGAATAGTATTTGGGTTGGCTGAAGAAACTTGACTGTTTCTCATGGGTACTCTAGAAGAAAACAGAACCACGAAAAAATGAGAATTTCAGATTCCATGAAGCAGTGAAGGAGAAGAGTGTTCCATTTGAGTCCCCTGAGAAACAATCACTTTGTAAGGAACATAGCACTTCTGTTTTGTTCTTTTTTTATTTTTTATTTTTAGAAAAATTTTCCATAATTACATAATTCATGTTTTTACTTTACCCTTCACCTCCTCAACCCACCTCCCACCCTCCCAGCTAACTCACATTTCTACTGGTTTTAACGTGTGTAGTCAGTCAAGACTTATTTATGAATAATTGATAGTTACATTGGTGTGGTCTTTTGGGGTCTACATCCCCAATCATGTCCTCATCAACCCAAGTGTTCAAGCAGTTATTTTTCTTCTGTGTTTCCACTCCTGTAGTTCTTCCTCTGAATGTGGGTAGCGTTCTTTTCCCTAAATCCCTCAGAATTGTCCTGGGTCATTGCATTGTTGCTAGTACAGAAGTCCATTACATTCGATTTTTCCAGTGTATCAGTCTCTGTGTACAATGTTCTTCTGGCTCTGCTTCTTTCACTCTGCATCAATTCCTGGAGGTCATTCCAGTTCACATGGAATTCCTCCAGTTTATTATTCCTTTATGCACAATAGCATTCCATCACCAACATATACCACAATTTGTTCAGCCATTCCCCAATTGAAGGGCATACCCTTGCGTTCCAGTTTTTTGCCACCACAAAGAGCGCAGCTATAAATATTTTTGTACAAGTCTGTTTATCTATGACCTCTTTGGGGTACAATCCCATCAATGGTATGGCTGGTTCAAAGGGCAGGCATTCTTTTATCACTCTTTGGTCATAGTTCCAAATTGCTATCCAGAATGGTTGGATCAGTTCACAACTCCACCAGCAGTGTATTAAAGTCCCAATTTTGCCACATCCCCTCCAGCATTCATTACTCTCCCCTGCTATCATTTTAGCCAATCTGCTAGGTGTGAGGTGGTACCTCAGAGTTGTTTTCATTTGCATTTCTCTAGTTATTAGAGATTTAGAACACTTTCTCATGTGCTTATTGATACTTTTGATTTCTTTATCTGAAAATTGCCTATTCGTGTCCCTTGACCATTTATCAATTGAGGAATGGCTTGATTTTTTATACAATTAATTTAGCTCCTTGTATATTTGAGTAATTAGACCTCTGTCAGAATTTTTTGCTATAAAGATTTTTTCCCAGTTTGTTGTTTCCCTTCTGATTTTGGTTGCATTGTGTTTGTTTGTACAAAAACTTTTTAATTAAACATAATCAAAATTATTTATTTTACATTTTGTAATTTTTTCTAACTCTTACTTGGTTTTAAAATCTTTCCTTGGGGCAGCTGGGTAGCTCAGTGGAGTGAGAGCCAGGCCCAGAGACAGGAGGTCCTAGGTTCAAACCCGGCCTCAGCCACTTCCCAGCTGTGTGACCCTGGGCAAGTCACTTGACCCCCATTGCCCACCCTTACCAATCTTCCACCTATGAGACAATACACCGAAGTACAAGGGTTAAAAAAAAAAAACAAAAACCTAAAATCTTTCCTTTCCCAGAGATCTGACAAGTATACTATTCTGTGTTCACCTAATTTACTTACAGTTTCCTTCTTTATATTAAAGTCTTTCACCCATTCTGAATTTATCTTGGTGTAGGGTGTGAGATATTGAACTAAACCTAATCTCTCCCATATTGTTTTCCAATTTTCCCAGCTGTTTTTGTCAAATACTGGATTTTTGTCCCAAAAGTTGGGCTCTTTGGGTTTATCATATATTGTTTTGCTGACCCGTTTTGTTCTTGCTCTCCTGCTCTCATCCCTCTTTGGGATAAGGATCTTGTAAGCTTCACATCTGAATTCTCCATTTTCCCATTATTGACTTAACTGCTTTCATTTACATCCTTCTCATTATTTCTATCATGAATACTACTACTGTTAAGATAAAAAATAATAAAGACATATAATAATATAAATTAGTATTTTAATTAAAGCCATGCTGATAGGGATAACATCATTAGGCCACACACTTGTAAGAATTCAAAACTGCCGCCCCCGCCATTCTTGTTACCTCTTGTCTCTTCCCACGCCTGCTAGCCAAGAAAGCGACTTCCTCCTCACCCAGGAGATTTAACCCTTCTCTTACATCATCATACTTCCTGTTTGCCATGAGGAATCATGGGAAATGTAGTTTCAAAGTCCCAATGTGTCCATAGGAAATATATAACATACTTTTAAATGGCATCTCCCC
>NW_025349726.1:0-4729 GCF_016433145.1 Gracilinanus agilis
ACTGAGTATTGTGTATTGAGTCTAGGGCAGAAGAGTGCTAAGGGCTAGGGAATGGAGGTTAAGTGACTTCCCCAGGGTCACCCAGCTAGGAAATGTCTAAGGTCAAATTTGAATCTAGGACCTCCTGTCTCTAGGTCTGGCTCTCAATCCACTGGGTCACCCAGCTGCCCAGTAGGCATCCATATTTCTGAAGGCAACTTAGCTAGGCCGAAACATTTAATCTGGCATGAAGACTTTACAAATTTTATCTCATTTGATCTTCACAACAACTCTGGGAAGTAGGTGCTAGTATCCCCATTTTATAGATAAGGAAACTGAGGCAGACAGAAGGTAAGTGATTTGTTCAGGGTCACATAGCCAGTTAAGTGTTTGAGGTAGCATTTGAATGCTGCTCTCCCTGACTTCAGAGACGTGAATCCATTGTACCATCTAGCTGATAACTTATGTTTTTGTAGGAAAGACTCATCTCCTGGAGACACACAGAGTGTGGGCTTTGGCGTTTTAATTTTAGTGACAAGCAAGCTGAGGAGGAAAAAAAAGGGGAGGGGGCTGAATTGGGAAGGACTATAAAAATTAAGTAACAACTGGCAAACACTGAGAATGGTTGTCAAGTTATGAATTCTACATCAATAGAAAGTTATAAAGAGATCACAATGGATCAATGTCCCTGGTATTTCTGTCTATGTAACACATTTTAGAATAATTGTCTTGAAGGGTTATCATCACTTAAGTGCATCAAAAAGTAAATTATAAGAAAGTCAGAGCTAAATGTAAATGCCACCAAAGAGCCTAAAATCAAGTGTTTTTTTTTATGATTTTTCCTAAATATTTGGGCTTAATAATACAATTCACTCTGTGGCAGGATGCCTGGAGGAAAGTATACTGAATGAATAGCTGAAGGTCCTGTTTCAGTTCCTAAGTCTGACCATTTGCTACATGAATGTCCTTATACCTCTCTATGCTTGTTTTCCTCCTCTTTAAAAGGAAGAGGTTAGACTATGTGACCTTTAAGGTCTATTTTTCATTGCTGGATGTTTCATCAAATAATAGGACTTTTAAAACTGTATTTTAAAAAATCTAACCTATAGATCTGATTTGTTCAGTTCATTAAAATTAAGCCCACTCTCATTTTTTTATATGTTAAAATTTTATCTAATTACCACCACCTATAAGGTAGCAAAGTATTATCACATGAATTTTCATGGAATTTAGCAAGACTGAAATTAGTCAACCAATAAATTAATATTTACAGTTTCCATGGGTGCACAGAAGACTTATGCTATTTCCCATCTACCTATGGAAAATGTGACTGGCTTACTCTTCCACAGAGACAAATATCAGTACTAGCAACAGTAGTGATTTTATAGGCAAAAGAGCTCAGTAAACTCTTATACTTAAAAAAAAAAAATTAAATGCTATTTTCTCAAAGATCTCACCATTTACTTTGTGACTATCCTAATTTTACCCAACTTCCAAGATTAAAAAACAAAAACAAAAACAAAAAACCAGCAATTCAACAGCAGAACACTTAATGTGATTTAAAAACAAACAAACTCAAAACACCTTACTTTCTGTCTTAGTAAGACTCTAAGACAGAAGGGCAAAGGCTAGGCAATTGGGGTTAAGTGACTTGCCCAGAGTCACACAGCAAGGAAGTATCTGAAGCTAGATTTGAACTCCAGGCCTGGCGCTCCATCCATGGTGCCACCTAGCAGCCCCTTAATATGTGGTGTTTATAGCTTTATTCTTAGACTTTTTTTACTTATAATACCATATTCATTCATTTCAGGGTTTTAAGTTTTCTCATGGAGAAAAAAAAATTAATTCAGCCATAACTCAACCTTATATTTTGCCCACCTATTACTTATACAACACAATCTTGGATAGTAAAATCTGGTGTATGTTGTCTTAATTTCTATTGCATGGGGAGGGAGAGATCATCAAGAAAATCTTTAACCATTATGTGGAAAGCCTTGAGAATCCATGCTCTTCCCTCAAGGTTCAATTATTATCTTTTATCCACTCCTCAATCCATTTAATTATCTGATCTAAATTACTCTCTAGTTCTTCTGGTAGATTGCTGGGCAGCTGGTGTACTATTTCAGGCTTGTAGGAGGCCATGGCTTCTTCATAAAGAATTTGGAAAATTTCACACTGAACTTTGTCCTGTAGTTTCTTTACACTGTATCCCCTCTTTTCAAGTCTTGTATATAATACAGAATTATCTGTTTGAAGCACAAAAACTATATGAAACCATAGTTCAGGGAAGAAGTCACAGCCATGGTAATCAACGATAACTCGACCACCTTTCATTTTATTTTCTAGCTCATCAACTACTCTGTCTTCATCCAAAATGGGACATTCATATTCTTCATCAAAGCCATCACATAGCTGTCCTTCGCTTGCTAAATTACCCACATTTACGTATTTCAGTATTGTTCTTGATGCAAGTTCTTTACCGAGTGTGGTCTTTCCAACCCCTGGTGTACCCGTGAGCAGGATGTTGGGCAGCTTCATGGTCGTGGTGGCTTGCACTCCATGCGGGAGCAGCAGGCAGAGGGGTTAAAATAAAGAATAAAAAGTAATATTTTGCCAAAGACATGGCAATTGACTCTAGAGCTAATTACTAGATCTCTAAATTTTGGAAGGATCCAGTATTGAAATATTCTTTAGGAATTTAGGAAGTATTCCTAGGAAAATATCCATTCTTAACATCATGTAATTTTTTTCTCATAAGATGCCTTGAAATCTCATTAATTAGAGTTAATGAACTGTTATAAGGAAAGGTCATCGTAATATCTATATCAAGTAACCTAGGAATTACCCTATGGCTGTCCTTTCCTAAAGCACTGTATTCAATCTAACAGGCACTCTATCCTTTGTCAAAAACTGCAGAATTCTACGAGAACAACAGAAATATTTTTATATAAATTTAATACCTAAACTTGTAATATAGCTGCTTTTTTGTTTCTTTGGTGTTTGTGTGGATGTTTCTAAACGTATTACAAATCACTATGGTGAATGGGAATATCAGCAAATGATGTTTTTTAGGCAAGGGCAGTGAGGTGAGCAGCAGATAGTATTGGGTCTGGAGTTAGGAAGATTTTTCTTCCTGAGCACAAATCTGGTTTCAAACACTTACTAGCTGTATGATCCTGGGCAAGTCACTTAACCCTTTTGCCTTAGTTTCCTCATCTGTAAAATGAAGTAGAGAAAGAGATGGCAAAGCACTCCAAACTCTATGCTGAGAAAATCCTAAAAATGGGGTCACAAGAGTCAGACATGACTGAAAAATGACTGAATAATAGTTGCTATGGATGTAAAAGAGAATTGCCTAATTAGGCTTGTTGTTTCAGTAAATGAACTCATTTTAGCTACCATCTTCTCTCCATAACTTAGAAACTCCCCACAGTGCATGAAATATTTCATTTTCTCCCCCATTTTGGCCATAATGAAGCAACAAACTACAATCTACTGCTCTAAACAACTTAAGAAAATGAAAATGTCATCGTGGTCCCTTCTATCCAGTGATGTAGGCTGGGTTAGGTGATCTCTGAGGGCTTTCCCACTGCAAATATACAGAATAAAATTCTTCTACCGAATGCTTTTGTAAGGGAACAAGAGTATAAATCAAAGGAAAAAAAATAAAGGCTTAAATAAATTTTAAGTTTAGGTAGAATCTCAGAGGACACGGTGTTAGTATGTTTTATGGTAAGTATAGGAAAAACAGGCTGAGAAATGGACCACTGGCTGAGGAGAGTCCGGATAGAATGTTTCATTCACTACCTTTGTATTATCAGCCAAGTCCTACTTTTAGCTCTTCAATGGAATTGGCCTTATTTGGCAGATCAATTCTTTCGTCTTAACTCTTTAGACTCAATACTTATTACTCGGCAGATCAATGAACAAAGATTTATTGAGTCAACATTATGGGACCAGAAGCATTCTGCTAAGGTGTGAATAACTGACTTCCATCACAATCAGAGTTTCCCAAATACCCTATGTTGCACCTTAGTCAAAGAATCTCATTTCCTTAAAGAAATGTAAAGGGCTAGAGAGACATGAGTTTGAATCCTAAGCCTGTTACATACTAAATACATGACCTCATGGGTAAGTCACTTCATCTTTTTATTTTATTTTTAAAAAACCCTTACCTTCCGTCTTAGAATCAATACTGCGTATTGGTTCCAAGGCAAAAATGTAGTATGGGGTTAGGCAATGGGGATTAAATGACTTGCCCAGGGTCATATAGCTAGGAAGTATCTAGGGCCAGATATGCACTCCATCTTTTTAAGGCTTAGTTTTCTCAGTTTTATAACCACTTCCATCTTTGATGTGGATCAAATGAATAATGGATGTTAAGGACTGTATTATATATCTTAAAATGTTATATAAATGTCAGTTGTAATTAATAACTAAAACTAAAATCCCAGAGGCCCAATTGTTTTAGAATAAACAAAAAGGGAGAGTCCTTGCTAATTTAAAAAAACAAAACAAAACCAACAAAAAACTCCATTGTTATTTAAAACTTCCTCAATAGGCCAGGGAAAAGCAAGCACAAAATAGGAGAGAGGGAGAAGGAGGGATGGAGGAGAGAGAGAGACTTTGGGGAAGGGATGGAGGAGAGAGACAGAGAGAGGGTCAGGGGAAAGGGGGGAAGAAGGACAGGGAGAGAGAGAGAAAAAAAGAGAGGGAAAGAGGGGGACAGGGAGGGGGATAGAGTGAAAGA
>NW_025349727.1:0-1167 GCF_016433145.1 Gracilinanus agilis
TCTGGGAACTGATGCAGAGCGAAAGGAGCAGAGCCAGAAGAACATTGTACACAGAGACGGATATACTGTGGTAAAATCGAATGTAATGGACTTCTGTACCAGCAGCAATACAGTAACCCAGGACAATTCTGAGGGATTTATGGTAAAGACGCTACCCACATTCAGAAGAAGGACTGCAGGAGAAGAAACATATAAGAAAAACAACTGCTTGAACGCATGGGTTGGGGTGGACATGATTGAGGGTGTGGACTCGAAACTACCACACCAATGCAACTACCAACAATTTGGAAATTGGTCTTGATCAAGGACACATGACAAAACTAGTGGACATGTGCATCGGCCATGGGTGGGGGTGAAGGGGAAAGTAGGAGCATGAATCATGTAACCACGTTAAAAATGAATATTAATAAATGTTTGAAAAAAATAGAAGGAAACATGAAATATCTCAATGACAAAGTGACAGACCAAGAAAACCGGTCTAGAAGAGACAATTTGAGAATTATTGGTCTTCCAGAAAAAGCAGAAATTAATAGAAACATGGACTCCATACTTAAAGAAATTATTCAGCAAAATTTCCCTGAAGTTCTACAAGAGGGCAATATACACATTGAAAGAATCCATAGATCACCCTCTACACTGGACCCAGAAAAGTCAACACCCAGGAATATAATAGCCAAATTCAAGAGCTATCAAGTAAAAGAAAAAATCTTACAAGAAGCCAGAAAGAGACAATTCAAATATCAAGGAGCACTAATCAGGATCACACAGGATCTGGCAGCCTCCACGCTAAAAGACCGCAAGGCTTGGAATGCGATATTTAGAAAGACAAGAGAGCTGGGCCTGCAACTATGGATCAAATACCCATTGAAACTGACTATATACTTCCAGGGGAAAGTATGGACATTCAACAAAATTGAAGATTTCCAAGTTGCACAAAAGAGACCAGGACTAAATGGAAAGTTTGATATCCAACCACAAAAATCAAGAGAAAAATGAAAAGGTAAATAAGAAACAGAGGGAAAAGAAAGAAAACTCATAATTTTTTAAATTTGACTCTTTAAGGGCTTAAAAAAGATCTAATTATCTGTATTCCCATGTTGAGAAATGCTATTTATAATTCTCTGTAGTGAACTCTATTTACTATTATAATATTCACTATTATAGCAA
>NW_025349728.1:0-4061 GCF_016433145.1 Gracilinanus agilis
ATAATAATATTTATAAATAAACATATTCATAATATGTAATATAATAAAATATAGAAATAGATATAGAAATATAAATTTATAAAAATAAATATAATGTATTCATAAATTCATAATTTAAATAAATATATAAATTATATGTTTACAAACTTATAGATATGATGTGTATTACATATAATGTATGTTATGCATATACACACATATAATGTATATAAATATATATTTCATGAATATATTTTTTCATCTACATATACACATTATCCCCATTTCACAGATTAGAAAACTAAGGATCTAGAAGGCTAAGTGACCTTCCCACGGCCATGCAGTTACTAAAGGCAAAAGTTGGTATAAATATCGGTATTCAAAATCCGGGTCTCCAGACCCTACCTAGTCTCTGTCACAAATTTATTTGGCCCTCCCGTAGTCTAAAAAAGTAAGTCATTCTACTTCTCTGAAGCTTGGTACCCTTCTTCATAAAATGGGCAGAAGAATACTTGCTCTCTTCTTGCCTCTTTTGTTCTGTTCTGGCCTCTCCGGCGGAGTCACCCAAGCTCAGGGTGCTGGACCCAAACGGAGCCTTCAATGCTTAATCCTCGATGCTCTGAGGCTGGGTGGCCTCCTTGGGCTCCGGAGGGAGGCTCGGTGCCCTTCGCCCCGGCTCTGAATGCCACAGCAGTCCCCCGGGCGCTCCCCCAGCCGCCCTGCCCGCTCACCTGCACCACCTCCGTCCTTATGTTCAAGGTGTACAGCCAGTCACTGAACCGTGGGTAGCTGTTGAGTTCCACCGTCCGCTCCCCGGGGGCCACGCTGAGTTTGCACTGCCGCTGCTTGCTGATGTACCGAACCAGTTTGGCCTGTTGGGAAGCCCAGAAAGCAGGAGATTTAACAAAACATGGTCTTAGTCACCTCTGCTGAACAGGTCAAGGAACGAGTCAAGCCCTGAAGTGGTGGGGGACAGGGAGGGGAAGCTGGATCCGCTCGGAGCATGAAGGGTGCCTGCAATCATGGATACAGCGTGCTAGTAGGTCATTACAACAATTCTGGAGGGAGAGGGGGCGAGGGCTGTTATTACCCCCATTGGACAAATGAAGAAACTGAGGCTGAAAACTCTTAAGTGGCTTGCCAAGGATCACATGGCTGAGATATCTGCCTGATATCAGATTTGAAGGTTCAACACTGCGCCCACTGGAAATTATTCAACAGATTTAGAGTTGGAAGGGATTTGTGAGAAAAGCTAGTCCAGCCCTCTCAATTTACAAATCAGGGGACTGAGTTTCTGTATAGATATAAAGATACTAAGTGGAAGGGGAGGACTTGAATTTGCCATTTCCTTCTGCTGCTCGTTTTACAGAAGAAACTGCAGGGTTAAGTGACTTGCCCAGGGTCACACAGCTAGCTTCTGTTTTTACCATCATCCACCTTTACCAATTTACTAATTACTATTCCTCCTCAAGAGTCATCTCTTGTAACAAAAAAGAAAATGGAAAAAAAATATCAAAAACCAACAAATGAATCAACCAAGTGCAATATCATATGTGATGATCCCTAGAACCTAGTATAGAATCTGGCACAGAGCAAGTGCTTAATAAGTGTTTGCTGATTGGCTATGGGAGTGGGGTGGGAGGAGGAGAAGAAAAGAATATGAATCATGGAACCATGGAAATATTTTCTTAATTAATCAATAAAATAAAAATAAATTTAAAAAAAGTTTGCTGATTGACAAAAAAAAATAAAACACAAACTACTGTGTTTAGCATTCCACAACTACAGTCTCCCACTTCATTACCTGTGATTTTTCAAATGTCTTCTTTGGAGCCAAACTTGGCCCCATATTCCATAATTCCATTATTACAATTATTATACAATTACAATATAATTATTACAATAATTATACAATTACAATGATAGAATATTAAGATTCTATTTTCTTCTTTTTTTAAATCGAGCATCAGCATTTATTAAGCACCAATGTGCCAGACATGGTGCTAAGTGCTATAGATACCACAAAAGGCAGGAAGGCGACTTTTGCCCTCAGGGAGTTCACATTCTAATGGGGGAGACAACATACCAATTACCCGGGTACAAGACATAGAGCATAAAGGGGTAATCTCAATGAGAAGGCACTAGCAGTAGGAGAAAGTAGTAAGGGACCTTGGGCAAAGAGCTTTACAAATAAAAATCTGCCTCTTACCAGAAAGTGGGATTTAAGCTCAATTTTGAAGTAAGCCAGAAACGACAATCAATCAATATTCATTTATTTACTTATTTATTTTAAACCCTTACCTTCTGGCTTAGAAGCAATACTGTGTATTGGTTCCAAAGCAGAAGAGCAGGAGGGGCTAGGCAACTGGAGTTAAGTGACTTGCCCAGAGTCATACAGCTAGGAGGTTTCTCAGGACAGATTAGATCTGGTTCCCTCTCCACTGAGCCACCTAGCTGACCCTGATCAGTTAACATTTATTAAGCACTTACTGTGTGATAGTTCTTTGCCAAGCACTGGGGATACAAAAAACAAAAAAAAACAAAAAAAACAAAAAACAAAACAAAAAAAAAAAACACTTCCTCAGACACTTTCCACTGTGTGACCCTGGGCAAGTCACTTGACCCCATTGCCCACCCTTACCACTCTTCCACCTATGATCCAATACACAGAAGTTAAGGGTTAAAAAATCAAATAAAACAAACAAACAAACAAAAAATGTAAAAGACAGTCCCGCCTTCAAGGAGCAGTCTAATGGGGAGGATGACATGTAAAAAATATACATATACAAAGTAAGGTCTATACAGAATAAATAGGAAATTATTTACAGAGGGAAGGCACTGGGATTAAGAAGGTTTTGGAGAAGCACAAGTAAGTAGAGGGAACATTCCAGGTATGGGGCACAGCTAGGGCAAAGACCTGGAATCAGGAGATGGGAGAATCACTTTATAAGAAAAAGCAAAAAGTCCATTGTCACCGGATTATAAAGCACCTTCCATTTACATTGCTGTTTACTAGTTTACTTGGTTCTGCTTCCCTTACTTGGTACCAGTTAACTCACAACTTTCTACATTAATCTATTTCCTGTGGCACAGTAATATTCCATTATAGGTCTGTACCATGATTTATTTAGCCATTCTCCAATCTATGGACATGGTGTATATCCAGTTTTTTGCTACCTAAAAGGGGAATGGGGGAATGGCACCCTACCAGTTTTATCTGAGCTTGTTTCTCCTTCGACTCCCTCAGATCCATTGGTCTGCTTCCTGTGGCACAATAATATGCCATTATAGTTATGTACCATGATTTCTTTGGCCATTCTCCGATGGATTTTATTCCAAGACCGAAGGTAAAGATTATTTACCAAAGAAATAACGAAATAGGACATGGTCCTTTCTAGACTCATTTTCTTGGAGAAGGGCTGCCCAACATAGACACCAATAACTTACACCTTGCGTGTGGCCTTTGACAAGGTCTCTTCCCCTTTCTGGACCAGTTTCTTCATCTTTAAAAGAAAGAACTTGGATGGGAAGCTTCCTTCCAATTCTAAAGCTATGCTCTCAGGACTGCACACTTTATCACAATCGGGGGAGGCTGGCACACTTTGTTCCTTGCCCATCATTCTGGAATTATAGGCCATGTTCCAGGAAATCAAATCCTTCTCTTCTCCACCATTTACATAACCAGCTGTTCCCTCCCCTCTTTACTGCTTTCTCTTCTTCTGTCACAACCACTAGCAGGAAGAAGAGATAAAAACACCACCTGTGCTCCCGACTCTATCGCTTTCCTAGGCAGAACTTCAAATCCCCTCTAGAGAGACAGCCTGGATTCCTTCTGACAGCATCATTCATTCCTGCATAAATCAACAGAAGTGGGGAGTGTTGGATGAGTTGGAGTCTTGGCAGGATCCCTCACAACCTGAATATACAAATAAATAGACATACACATGATACATACATGCATGTGTATATATGTTTATGCATGTTACAGGCACAGGACACATTCTATGTTCATATGTGTGCGTATGTCTATGTGTGTTTTTATATATACACATATATGTTTGTGTATATATGTATATATATAT
>NW_025349729.1:0-6338 GCF_016433145.1 Gracilinanus agilis
ACTCTGATATAAGGTTTTAAATAATACATGATTTCTCTGAAAAAGTTGACTTCCAAAAATTCAGAACAACAAGTTTAAAAATAGTAAGAACTTCTTCAATTGTCAGGTAAATTAGAGTCTGGTGATATCACCTATTTATTTAATTCAAAAAGTATTCTATAACTTTTATTATATTAGTACAAGCTATTCAGATGATGCTAAATATGTAAACTTCATTAACCACTGAAATGGTCAACATTAACTAAAAAAAAAAAAACAAACCTCTTTCTGCCAAAATGTACTTAGATAATACAATAGATATTAAATCCTTTCTATGTGGCTATTCCCTTTAACAATACAGATGATGACTCACCATGCTTTTATTCTGTGCAGCTCATCTATGTCCTCATATAAATTTTACCCAGGGGTTCCATTCAAAATGCAAGATGCTTGGATGTAGAGTGGATTCTATGGTTACCAAAAATAATAAGCATCAAATTATTAATCTGTAAACAGAGCAAAAACATTGGTCTTTGCCTTCTATGCCAGGCTTCAACAAAACTACCCACACTGAATGGAAATCCTAGTCATTCTCTCAATTTCTCTTCCCTGCTTTAAATATCACAAAACATAAAGAAGAAGATAATGGGAGATATTTTCATATATTCATTGAAAAATTAGTTTTGTGGTACCCTCTTGGTACAAAACACTATCAGGCATTGGAGATATAAAAATGAATTCAACACAGGTCCTATTCTCAGAGAGCTGAGAGTTTAATTGAGGGTCAAGTAGAGACATAAGAGAGGAGAAATTATATCAATAAATATAATAAAAAGGAGAGGAAAAGAAGTTCTGGCAAAATGTTATGGGAAATGTGAGAAGAATGAGATCTCTGTCATCTGGACAGATAAACAAGAAGAAAGAGGTCCATGGAAATGATAACCTCTATGTTGGGTCTAGAAGGCCTTTAATAGATAGTGATTGGGAATGGAGCATAATTCATTCCAGGAATGAAGGGTAGAGTGAACAGTGGTCATAGGAGAGGTCATGATAGAGGGTTTGTTTTGACTATAAGATAGGGTATATGATGATTTTAAAGGTGAGAAATTCTAGATAAGGTTGGAAGAACAGATTAAACATAAAAAGCCTGGATAATTAGAACCAGGAATTGATATTCATTAGGAAATGTGGAGAGTTTTGAATGGCAGGGTAACATTATTAGAGGAATGTGTTAAGAAGATTGCTCAGGCAGTACTCTGAAGACTAAAGCATAGCACAGTGGAAGGAGTAACTCATTTTTGAGTCAGAGGACCTGAATTTTGATCCTGGCTCTGCCACTTACTTCCTGTGGGACTTTGGCCAAGTCCCTCAGTTTAGTCATCTATAACATGAAGGGTTTGCAATATATGACTTCTAATGTCCCTTTAATGGCTAAAACTATGATTGGAGAAGGATTAAATTGGAGGCAAAAAGACTGGCTAGGAGGTTCTTTCAATAGTATAGGTGAGAAGGGATGATAGGCGGAATGAGGGTAGTTGCCATGGAAATTGAGAAGAGGGGCTGGATGTGAGAAATATTAGGAGGTAGAATCAACAGAACTTGGCAACTGATTGATTGGATGTGTGGGATGAAGGAGAGAAAGGTGTCAAAGATAGTTATAAGTTTGGTGCCTGGGAAGATAGTGCCATTAATAGAAATAGAGATGTTAGGGGAAGAGGCAGAATTTGGAAAGAAGATGAGTTTAGTTCCTAATATGCTCATTCAAGGTCCAGCAAAGAATATCCAACAAATAGTTGAAGATACCATTCAGGAGCCTTAAGGAAGGGAAGCAGAAGTATGTGGAAATATAGGTTTGAGAGTCATCTCTGAATAAAACTGACAGTTAAAAACCATAGAAATAGATGGAACCATCAGAAGAAAAATAGTAGAAGAATAACCAAGAACAAAGTCTTTAGAAACAACCATGATTATTGGTCAAAGGTTATGAACAGGTGGTTGTCAGTGTTAAAACTAGCAATAATCATATAAAAAATGCTCCAAATCACTATTGATTAGAGAAATGCAAATTAAAACAACTCTGAGATATCACCTCACACCTATCCGATTGGCTAATATGACCAAAAAGAAAAATGATAAATGTTGGAAGGGATATGGGACACAAATACACGTGGGGGGGAAATTGCAAATTAATACAACCATTCAAGAAATCAATATGGAATGCCCAAAGAGCCATAAAACTGTGCCTACTCTTTGACCCAACAATATCACTACTAGGTCTGTATCTCAAAGATATTAAGGATAGGGGAAAAGAACCAGAAGAAGAGTATATACAGAAATGGAAATATATCAAGATGATCAATTGTGAAGGACTAAACTATTATTAGCAAAGCAAATTTCCAATATATTCACAAAGAACTCATGATGAAAAATACCATCCATGGCCAAAGATCAATATGTTGAAGTCTGATTGCAGATTCCAAAGCATACCATTTTATTTCTTTCATAATGTTTTTATTATATGTGTGACATATTCCTTCTGTGGTAGCATGAGCAATATGGAAATTTGTATTGCATGAAAGCACTGGTATAACCAATATCAGACTATTTACTGCCTTGGGAAGGCTGGAACAGGAAGAAGGGAAAGAATCTGAACTGTAAAATGTCAGAAAACAATTGTCAAAAATTGTTTCTACATATACTTGGAAAAAAAACAATAACCATGATTAAGGAGTAAAAGAAGGAGACCCTGCAAAAGAAAGAAGTGGTAGAGATGTAGGAGAATTATGACAACATTGTGAGTCATCCTGACTTTTGTCTTGTCACTGGACTTTGATGGCTCAGAGAAAGTAAAGTCAATGACTTTGTCAAACTCTGCTTCACTTAAATCCAATTCAAAAGCAAGTAAAGACATCACCCCATGATGTCATTGGTCCTCTTCAAAGTGATGTCATAGAAACCACCAGGAGACAGGGTATCCAGAAAGAAGGGGTGGTATCTACTTAAATAATTAAGTGTCTAAAGCACTTATATAAGATGAGGGAAGAAAAGTGGCTATTAATTTCAGGATTTGATCATTAGTGACTTGAAATAGTTGTGTCAATGGAGTGGTGAGGGTGGAAGCCAAAATGTTAAGCTTTAAGAAGTGAATGAATGATGAAAAAGTGAGAGTAGCAAGTGTAGACATTTCTAAGTTTGGCAGAAAGTGGAAGGAGAAAGAATGACAGCTTGAGGGAGTGGTAGGGTCAACAGAAAGTTTGTAGACTGAAGGGAAATAGCTAATAGAAGAGAACCACACAGGGAATAGAAGGTCAGGTGTTTAAGAGCATAGGTAAAGATGTTTCTTTTGACAATTAGAATGGACATTACATCCTCTAAGACTGAAAAGGAAGAAGAATGAATGGGGTCTGACAGACGAGGAGCAAAGGACAGGAGTTGAGGGACTTTACATCAAAATGGTTTCAATCTTTCCTTCTGAATAAAATGGAATGTGAAGTTAGCTATCTACTAAGAGTGAACAAAATAGGCTCATCAGTAAATGGATGGAGAATTCTTTGTTATATGGGATCTCTCTGTGGAAGGGGGTAATGTAAAGGACACGGGAAGAAAGAGAAACATATTAATAAAAATCAATTTAAAAAGAAATAGATGAAAGCAAAGCAAATATAAATATGCTTAGCATTATCCACTGTGTATAACAAATATGCAGAGAATTTGGGAGTTTGAGAAAGGACTGTATAGACTGTATTCCCACCAGGTAACAAGTCTGACACCTACCCCTGAATCTTCATGAAATATATCCTTTCCAGGTAGATTGGTGTTAGGAGCCAAGACTATAAAATAAAAATAGTAACTCTTCGAGAACGATATGGATTATGAGCCCCGCTTGGGCGGAGGCATAGTTGCAAAACCTCCTCCAGACTTTCCACATAACTGCGTGTTCTTTTTCCATGTTCCTGCTTCGTAACTACTTGTTCCTTTCTCCTTTCATCCCGACCGCCAACCCCCTCACCCTGAACATATATATTCTTGTCCTTTACCAGCAATAAACGGGCCATGTTCCATTAGACTTCCTTGTCTTCTTGCGTGCATGGTTCCCCTCCCTCTCCCTATGGTCTCTCAGGTGGCTGTTTCCCGAACACCCCATAGTTGAATCCGGCTGGTTCCGGATAATTGGCACCCAACATGTGGGGCTTGGAGAAAACAGCTTACTGGACAACTGAGGAACACACTTCGCGGCCGCGAACTAAAGTAATGGGTAGAGGTTGACCGGACAACCTTGAGGCAGGGTAAGTTGTCCCATCACCATAGGCATTAAACTGAGAGGAGTCAGATCTGGGTAATGTGTGTGTGTGTGTGTGTGTGTGTGTGTATGAGGAAAGAGATTCTGTGTGGAGATAGTCTGTGATTTGCATACTGTGTAGTAGGGTGCTTGCCTGAAGGCAAGATCCTGACGGGGGATTATACCGTCCACCTAAGCACAAGCAACGGCAAGAACGTGGGGAAGTGCAAGTGTGTGAATGATGGGAAGACACTCTCGAAGGAAGCGTTATTTGTTAAAGAATTAAAAAGTAGTCTCAGGGAGAGAGGTATTAGAATTAAGAAGAAAAAAATCTATTCCGGTTCTTTTGCTTTATAGAAACTAGTCTCGCACCTCCTCAGCTGGCTGAGGACGCTATCTTGGAATCTAAAATTAAAACTGAAGAAATGAGCTCAATTGAGGAACAGAGTTCGCCCTTTAAAAAGAATGAGTGCCCCTTGTCTCTTTTAGACGAACTTATCAAAAACCCCTCTCTTGAGGAACCCCTAGTCCCCATAAAAACAAAGTCACATCTTTATCTAGTTCTATATACAGACCCTCCTCAAGAAAGCACACTTAATCCTGCCTACCAAAAAGAATTGGAGGAGGAGGCAGCCTGTTACCATAACAATGGCCCCCTCGGGCAAAATTAAGCATTAGGGCACTGGGCCCTTCTTAGAAGAACACCAGGAAAAGCGTATTTTTCTCTAGAACTAAACGGCGAATTTAAAAGTGACCAGAAATTTTCCTCTCTGCTCCCCTTTTTAGAAGCGACTGGCTACTTTGCTTCAGCTAGAAAAACCAGTTTTGTCATAGTTTTTTTTTCTTTCTCCCTTGGAAGGAGTCCAATTGGTAATGGCCACAGACAATGTAAAAAGTTTTAACAATTTTCACTTAGCTAAACCAGTCTTTCCAGTAATGTGGCATACCTGGAATTATTCAGGCAGGTATCAGAATCCCACTTCATAGAAAAATGAAAAAGCAAAAGTGTATTTATTTTAGGATACTTATTGAAGCATGAAGAAAGGTAATTAAGAAACAAAATTCATTATATGTCAGCTAGCTCCTTGTTAAGAATTAACCCTTTTCTGACTCATTCTTTTTCGCAGAATTCTTTAGTCATGGAGATATGAATTGTAACAATTGATCTTTTGCTAGGATGAAAAGAAAAAATCTAGCTTATATAATTTATGTTTTATATTTGTCAGAGTGTGTGTGATATGCCCGGGAAATGTGTCCTCGATCAGTCTGTGTGTTATATGTTGTTTGTCCGTGATCACAATGGGAGGGTTACAGGTTGGAAAAAATAAATCTCTCTCTCTTCTTCATTCATTCCAGAGGAATGGAGAAGACAGACAGAAGTGTTAGGGAAATTCAGAAAATAACATCATAATTTCTGAATGTCTTAAACTCTATGATAATTTAATTGGTTAAAAGAAATCTTATTCTCTGCTCTTATTAAGGCAAGAGTTAAACAAACTAATCTGTCAAGCATTTCTCCTTCCATTTCTCACTGGCCATGAGAAAGGGAACATAGAAATCAAAAGACAGAAAAAGGGACAAATTTGATCCCATCACCAAATGTTATCAACAGGTTAAGTACTGAGACATATATCTAATGAAATTTACAAAAGATTCTAAAAATGCAATCTAAGAAAAACTTATTCAGAGAGGAAGCAATGATTCTTAGTTGTGTACAGAAGTACAGAAGTGCAGCTTAACTTTCTTAGCTAGCAAAAAATAAATAAAAACCATCAGTCTTGCTCAGTGCTTAACCAAGAGTGAAAAAGCTTCTTTAAACAACCATGAATTCAACCTAATATTAATTAAACTGATGTTAGTGAAAAATTTAACTTAAAGATTATTAGAACAATGCAATTGGCTTACATTTCAAAATTAGATCCCTTTAGATAGAGACTGGTCCATGAGAAAATTATTTGTTGAGAGCGAATCATCCACGCCGCCCCAGTTCAGCAGGAAGTAGCTATGAGAAGCTAAAAATTGTCGCCCATTCTCCCCCAAACTCATGGACCTTTCTCTACCCATTAGAGTATATATTTGC
>NW_025349730.1:0-6550 GCF_016433145.1 Gracilinanus agilis
ATATATGTATATATGTATATATATATATGTCATATTAAATAAAAAGAGTTTAAGATGGTTAAAGCCAAGGCAATTAACATTTATTAAGCACTTTCCTTATACCAGGTGCTGTGCTAAGAATTAGGGATACAAAGAAAAGCAAAAACAAGTTCCCTGTCCTCAAGAAACTCACATTCTATTGGGGGGAGATAGCACACAAACAACTTTGTATATACAAGTAACATATAAGGTAAATAGGAGGTAATGAAGGGAATCTTGGAAAGAGGGCAATAGTAGTAGTAGGAGAGGTGAGGTGGAAAGGCCTCTTTCAGAAGATGGGATTTGAATTGAGTCGTAAATAATTTTATCAATTTTCTAATAGATGTTATTGAATAATTTATAATTAATAAGAGGCAGCATGTATAGCGGATTAGGGCTCAGCCTTGCAGTTAGGGAAACCTAAGTTCAAGTCCTACCTTGGACACATGTTTGAATTTTGAGCATGGGCAAATCACTTAATCTTTCTAGACCCCAAAAACTTTCTCAGACTATAAATTGCCTATGAATTGTTGATATGAATCAGTGAAATGAATTTCCATACTGAGTATTCTCTTCTCCCAGTGAAATCACAGCAATGAACCAAAAAATTAAAATAATATAAAATTATAGAGAAATACAAATTAAACCAGCTTAGATAATATGGCAGAAAAAGAAAATGACAAATGTTGGAGGGGAAGTGGGAGAACTGGGACACTAATACACTATTGGTGGAGCTCTGGACTGATCCAATCATTCTGGAGAGCAATTTGGAACTATGCCCAAAGTTCTATAAAACTATACATACCCTTTGACCCCGCAATATCACCACTAGATCTGTGTCCCAAAGAGGAAAAAAAAAAAAGAACTTATACTTACAAAAATATTTATAGTAACTATTTGAGTTGTGGCAATGAATTGGAGGATGTCCATAAATTGGGGAATGGCTAAACAAGCTGTAGTAATTGGATGTGAGGGGAATATTATTGTGTTATAGGAAATAATTAGCAGGATTTCAGTATAACCTGGAAAGATGTATATGAACTGATGCAAAGTGAAGTGAATAATGTATGGTACACAGTAATAACAATGTTGTATGATGATCAACAGTGAAGAACTTAGCTAGTCTCAACAATACAAAGATCCAAAACAATACCAGAGGACATATGATGAAAAATGCTATCCACTTCCAGAGAAAGAACTGATGAAATGTTAAATCAGATCAAAGGACACAATTTTGTCCTTTACTTAAATAATTATTGCTAGTTTGTGTTTTCTTTCACTATATGACTAATATAGAAATACATTTTGCGTGATTGCACAAATTCAGCCTATATCAAATTGCTTATCTTTTCAATGAGAAGGGAGGAGAGGGAGAAAAGGAGAGGCTTTGGAACTCAAAAAAATAAAAAAAAATTAATGTTAAAATTATTTTTACATGTAATTGGAATAAAATGACATTAAATAAAATGCAATTTAGAAACACTGAACTAACTGATCTTTTCATCTTCCATTACATATTTATTTGTATTTTTCAGTTTGAAATTTGGTGTGATAATTATAGTTAATATCTCTAAACCTATAAAATTACATAAAATCTGTTTTATGATCCTTTGGAGGGGACCACTACATTTTTCAGAAGTTTGTGTGAAGATCAGTAACTCATTGCTTCCTATTTGAGAAGAGAATTATAATCTTGCAGTGGTATGAACCATATGTGAAAATCTGGATGACGTAACTAAAGAGAGAGACAGGGAAAAATTGAGAAATGTGACCTGTGCCTGACGTCTTTATTCCCTCAATTGCTTTGCTGGGAAGCAAAAGCATTCTACAGTGCTCCCTAATTCCTGTGCCAACACCCTGCCATGAGTATCCTTAACCTGTAGTGTAGTGCCAAGAAACCAAGAATATTCCAGACTGCTCCAGCAGACACTAAGTTAACATCCTGCCACAAGGGATTTGATGTGTGGTTGGAGGTGCTGATGTGGAGGCAGCAGAAGCTCAGAGTGGTGAATAGGAGTCAAGATCGGCACTCCCCAAGGGATGTGAGCAAGGAGATGGCAGCTTTGGGAAATGGGGGGCAGAGTGTTCACTGCTTTATTTAATTCTCTGGTTGTTTTTGTTTTTTTCTTTTAGTTTATTTAAAATAAATGTATTTTGCATTACTATGATATCAGATATTTGTTTTTGGTTTGGTTGTGGGATATTTGGTGTAAATTGGGTCTTTGAAAGATACACTGACATGAGTTACCCATTTAGTATGGGGAAACCTGCAAAGAGCCAGAAGGCAACACGTTAGGGGCTTTTGATACTTCATAAGAATTGCAAAGTGCTTTTCTCAAAACTACCCTGTGAAATAGAGCTTAATATTCCAGGCTTTTTTTTCAGATAAGGAAATTGAAATTCCAGGAGGTTAAGTGACTTATTAATAATTTTAAAGTTTATAAATGTCAGAAATGGAACTTGAAGTCAAACGTTCTTATTAGTGTCAGTGCTCTTTACACTATGCCAGAACTGTCTCTCCAGGAGAAGTAAAGAATAATAACAGTATTTATATAGAATCTACTATGTGCTAGGTATTGTTGACTGATCAATGAGATCTTTTTGGGCTGTTGTTGTTTGTCCTTTGTTTTATTTTTCAAAGAGGACCAATGCATCATGAGTTGACGTCTTGACTTGTGAGTGAATTGGATATAAGTGAGGAAGAGTTGAACAGTTATCATTAACCTTACTCTCTTGTCCAGAGTCATCAAAGTAGCAAGATGACAGTTAAAAAAAAAGACAAAAAAGGGCTCAGCAAATCTTCACACCAGAGATGCTAGTCTTCCTGGAATACTATCTACACATCCCCTAATCTTTTGGGGCAGTGATACAATAAAACATACTTGAAGATACCAACTATTACAGTAGTAATGTGGTACAGTATAATCAGACTACCCTTCTCAAAATGACCCAGGGTAACTTGCAGAACAGTTTTGACTTTGTAAAGGCACACTGTGGGAGATATTGTGGATTTGATTTCAGACCACCCAAAAAAGTGAATATTGCAATAAAGTGAGTCACAAATTTTTTGGCTTCCTTTACATGTGAAAGTTCTGTTTATATGGGAATCTATTAAGTATGTAATTGTATTATTTCTTTAAAAGTACATACTTTAATTAAAAAATATTTTATTGCTAAAAAAGCTAGCTCTCATCTGAATCTTTGGCAAGTTGTAATCTTTTTGCTGGTGGAGAATCTTCCCTCAGTGTTAATGGCTTCTGTCTGATCAAGGTAGTGGTAGCTGAAGACTGAGGAAGCTATGGCAGTTTCTTAGAATAAGACAACAATGAAATTTGCTGCATAGATTGATTCTTCTTTTCATGAAAGATTTCTTTGTAATATGTGATGTTGTTTGGTAGCATTTTATTCACCAACAGTAGAACTTCTTTCAGAATTGGAGCCAAGGGGGCAGCTGGGTAGCTCAGTGGATTGAGAGCCAGGCCTGGAGAGGAGAGGTCCTGGGTTCATATCTAACCTCAGACACTTCCCAGCTGTGTGACCCTGGGCAAGTCACTTAACCCCCATTGCCTAGCCCTTACCACTCTTCTGCCTTGGAGCCAATACATAGTATTGGTTCCAAGACAGAAGGTAAGGGATTAAAAAAAAAGAATTGGAGTCAAAATTCTCAAACCTGCTTTATCACTGAAGTTCAACTAATATTCTTCAATATTATATCTCAAAGAATAGGAAGGCTTGAGAGAAGGAGAGAGATAGGGGAATAGCTGGTTGGTGGAATAGTCAGAATACACACATTTATTAAGTTTGCTATCATATATGGGCCAGGTTCATGGTGCCCTAAAACAAAATAGTAACATCAAAGACCAATGATTGCAGATCATCATGATGGATATAATAATAATAAAAAGTCTGAAATATTACTATGTGTCACTGAGTTATGGTGTGAACATGGTGTTGGAAAAATGGGAAAATGGTGACTAGAGACATATTTGATGCATCAAACTTTCAATTTGTAAAAAAAATAGCAATATCTGCAAAGCACAATAAAGTGAAGTGTAATAAAACAAAATACACCTGTTTATATAGATGTATGAGAAGTCTTATATCTACCTGTAGGCCAGGGTAGGAATTAGTAATGAAGCCTACATGGACAATGAGATTACCTCTTGAAATATTTTTATTATTTTATGTTAAACTGACTGCCACTACTATCTCTAACCCTTACCAGCTGTGTGACCCTGTAAATTACTTAACCTCTGTTTGCTTCAGTCAATTTGTTTAACATCTAAGTCATAGAAAAATTCCAATTAAGTTGGAAGCAGTTTCTATGCTGAGATTTTCTGTACTGAGGAAAGATTTCTATATTTTTCCATATTCATCTATCTTGTTATCTCTTCATTAATTATTCCCAGCTCTTCCTTGAAGGGAAGTTAAATGAATAGGAAGATTATATGATAACTTCATAGGAAGTTATCAAAATCTATTAGATCCCTATTTTAGCCAACATTATTCAGTAACTACAACAAAGTGAATAATGATGAAAACAGTAATGATAATAGACTTTGCCTGTTGTCTCCCTTATTAGATTGAAAGATTCCTTGATGGCATGGATTTTGCCTTCCTTTGGATCTCCAACATTTAATATAATTCCTAGCATAGTATAAGTGCATTTGGTTGAAGGTGACATTGAAGGGTAGAACTAAAGCCCCAGAGACCAGAAGACACAAATTCAAATCTGGCTTAAGAATCTTACAAGCTGTATGACCCTGGACAAGTCACTTAAACTGTTTGCTTCAGTTTTTTCATCTATAAAATGAGGTTAATAATAGCATCTACCTCCCAGAATTGTTATAAGGACCAAATCAGATAATATTTATGAAGCACAGTACAGTGCCTTGGACAGAGTTGGTGGCATGTAAATGTTGGCTATTATCATCATCATCATCATCATCATCATAATCTTCATATAGTATTTAAAGGTTGCAAAATTTTTAAAATATATTATGCGATTTATTATTACCAAGCTATTTGATCTTATCAAGCCCTTGTTTCTCTTTTTGCTACCATACCAAAATGTTTACTGTTTTATATGTTATGGAATGTTATGCCACTTTTACATAAATTTCTTATCAATCTCTAGGGCACTGAGAAGTTAAGTGACTTGCTCTGGGCCACAAGACCAGTATGTGACAGAGGTGGGTTTTGAGTCTAGATTTTCCTGCCATCAAAGCCGGACTTCTCTCTTCAAAGGTTTAATAATCCTCACTAGAGATCCAAGATGAAATCTGAAGTGATTTGAATTACTCGAAGTCAAGTTCCATTTTGTAGAAATATGACTCTTTAGGAAATTGAGATCAAAAAGGCTGAAAGTTGAGCTGTGACACCACTCAGCAATACCCTGGAATGAAATCAGGTTTCCTCTACGAACTCCAAATGTAAACACTCATATCAGAATCTAATATCTAAGTGATACCTAGAATGGGGCCTGTAGCTGGAGGGCAGACAGAGAGAAAAAAAATTTTTTTTTTCTTTATACACATACTGCATAACACTCTGGGATTTCGCATATTTCTTGGAAGTCTTATTTAATCCACCTTGTCATGTGTTGACATTTAATAAACACCTCATTCCTCTCCAGGTAGTCTAACTGTGAATTGTAGGATAGTAAATCCTACTCAGTGTATTCCATTCAGTTAACTGAATAGAAATGACCATACATTTATATAGCTTCCCACTTGGATTACAAGGTGGAAAGAATTCTTAATTTCACTTATCTTGTCTCCTGCATGCCTATAAACACCTGCATGGACACTGATTTCTCTTTTGGTCACTCATTTTTTAGTAAAGGTAATGTTGACTATTTAAGAACACAATGCATGTTCTCATTTGCTTGCTGCGTAATTCACTATCCTCTCCTTTAATTGGTTTGCATTTTCTATGGGGAGGTTCTCCTTTTAGTCTTCTTCCCCCCATCTAGACCTTCAGAGTAACCTTAAATACGTCTCCATCTCTCCAGGCAGAGATCTCCTGAGGGTGCTAGCTATGTACAAACCTGCTGTCTAATGTGGAATATGTAGAAAGAATCCAACTCCTCTGACAAACACGAGTCACTTCAGGAAATCACTTATAATCTGTCTATCGGATCTGACACTGGTGGTATCCAAGCAGCCCTTCCTAGCCCATGCCTTGCTTTGAAAGGTCTTCCCATCCCTGCTATTGGTCTCACAGATGATGAAGTGTGACACTCCATAAACAATGAGCTGGGCCTTTTGTAGGCTGCCTTGCTTTTTTTGGCTTCAGCTTGCCACTGAATGTCAAATCAATTTGGCTCTCATTAGAACAGCTTTATATGTGCAAATGTATTTGTGTCTGGTTGCCACTTTTTTCTCCTATTTTTTTTTCTTTCCTTCCCACCCCCTCCTCTTTTTAGATGATGTAATTTTTCTCTAATCAATGCCAACACCTGTTTCTTTAAGAGGGTGAGAGTAAGGAGAGAGAGAGAGAGAGAGAGAGAGAGAGAGAGAGAGAGAGAGAG